>NW_008658667.1:296-78849 GCF_000695815.1 Acanthisitta chloris
CCGGGATGCTCAAGGCTTTATCCAGCCTGGCATTGGACACTGCTGGGGTTGGGGCATCTACTACTACCCTGGGCAACCTGTGCCAGTGTCTCACCACCCTCACAGTAAAAAACTTTTACCTGATACCTAATTTAAATTTCTCCTCTTTCATTGACCTTGACCCCATTCACCCTTGTCCTGTCACTGCAGTTCCTAACGAAGAGTCTCTCCCAAGCTTCCCTGTAGCCCCTTCAGATACTGGAAGGTTGCTATGAGGTCTCCATGCAACCTTGTCTTCTCCAGGCTGAACAGCCCCAACTTCCTCAGCCTGTCCTCACAGGGGAGATGTCCCAATCCTCTCATCAGCTTTGTGGTCTCCTCTGGACTTGCTCCAACAGTTCTGTGTCCTTCTTACGTTGAGGGCACCAGAACTGCACGCAGTATTCCAGTATTCCATGCAGTATTGATGCCCGGCACAGTGTATTTTAGTTAGGACGGACAAGGAAAAACTGATCATTGGAAAGTCACAGGTGTCAAGATACATCCAAGTCAGTCATGGTTAGTGGTGTGAATGTAGCCAGCTTCTAGCATAGGATCTAGTTATGCTGTGGAGTTCATCCACAGATGTCTTTCTTGCATAAGTATTTGTACACAAATGCTGTCACATGCAGTAGAGCAAAATATTGCCCATAGCTGTAGAATTTTTCAAGGTTATCAGTCTAGATGCTTCAACAGGACTGTTGCATGGAAATAAAGGAAAGTTGTATTGGACAAAAAGTTGTTACAGTCAAATGGATATGTGGATATTACAGTGGCACAAAAAATACATGAACAAAGGATGTAAATGAAAATAAGTCAAAATAATGAATGCACAGGTTGAACAACATGGCTGATACAGGCAAGTTGAAGAGTGATTTTAAATACCTGAAACCACAGAGGATAAAGATAATGCACAGTAGATTATTTAAATCAGGAACAAAGCAATGGACCACCAAAGCTTATGTTTCATAAGGCCATTGCTAGATGTAGAGCGGTGAAGTGTAGAATAGAGAAGTTGCATCTAAAGAACAATCCGTTTTGGAATATCTCACATATATTATTGGACTCAATAATAAAAGGTAGTGGTCTGTAGCAGGGGATGACATTGTGCAATGTTCAGTTCCACGCAGCAGGTCTTAATAACTTCCACCCAGGAGTCTTAAGAGTAACTGGCTAAGGAGGTCTGTGAAATGCTCCTGTTAATTTTTAACACATCTTGGGATTTGCCAGCTAGGGGATGTTGCCATGGATGTTGCTTTATTTATTAGGAAGATAGTTCAAAAGGTAGATCTCATCAGATAAACATGAATAGTTTTATTATGGGTTAATGTATAAATCTGTTGGATGTACTGTGTTTACCCCAGTTTTCTTCTTGGAAGTTGCTAGCATGATGAAGTGAATGATTCAGAGGAGGACTGTGTAGTCATCATAGAGTCTAATGGGAATCTTCTCAATAGTACCCTCACAGGTGCTTTACTGTAACCTTAGGACTTAATGGGAAATGAGTTATCATGCAGAAATAAGTACTGCTCCTGCCTTGTGACTCAGTATTTTGGAGTACATATGTGTCTTCTCAGGAAGAATATGGAAATTTCAGAGGGATTTTAAGTGAGGGCTAAAAATAATCCTGGAGATGCAGACTAAATTTCAGGATTTGAGGCTTAAGGATGATCAAGAAGTGACTTTGGAAATAGCCATGATACACAAGTTAGTTTGGAATTTATATGCATCTTATCTGAAGTCATATATCTTTACTTGCTGAGAAGTGACTTTGGAAATGATACACAAGTTAGTTTGGAATTTATATGCATCTTATCTGAAGTCATATATCTTTACTTGCTGGTTTAAATTGAATACAGACAATTTCCAGCCAGTAAATCTTCTCATGCTATGAAATTGAGCTTTTTCATGTGCCAGTGTCTCTACATATTGATCAAAGGCTAATTTGCACTACAATCAGATACAGAACAGCAAAACATTCTGTTACTCACTAGCTAGCTCATGCCTTAGTAGATGTCTAGTCCCAGCACATGAAGCTGACCATGGGCTAGCAGATTTGTCTGATGAGCAGCGTGTGGTTTACTGATGTAGTGAGAGAAAGACAAATTAATTTGAAAAAAACCAAAACCAAACAACAGCTATTGAGTTCTACTTAATCTGACCAGACATGATAGAGCCACTAATTTAGTACCTTGCTATTTCACTGTACTGCTTCTGTCAGGGGCAATGGGGCATAATGGTTAGCACATCACACCTCCTCTGTCCTTCTGCTCTGGCCCCAGAGACTGAGATAAACAATGCAGAAAAAAGAATATTTTCATTCTTCTTATTCAAGACAGGGGATTGTCATCTTATCTAGTGCACTGCTTAGAGGACAAACTGACGAGAGGTGTGTTTGGTGCCTACTCGTTTAATCTGGAGGATGTACTGCACTCTGTTTGCTAGGACAAAGGTGGAATCTGGCTGAGCTCTGCGTCCTGTTCAGATGGTGCTTCTGGCAGTGGGACAGGAGGAGTGCCCAGAAAGGTGCAGCAGGCTGTGTCTCTTCAGCCTCCTCCTTTCCATGGGAAGTGTCTTCCTGTATCCTGATACTTGTTGGTATAAATCCTGACATTCCAGTGGGTTGGTGGGAGGTCTACTCCAATTCCTAAGATTCCTAAATATGCATCAGATTTTAGGGCCTTTGGAGTTGGCTGCCAATTTCTGTCCACATTTTTGGGGAATTGGTGTTTGCAAACCTCACAGTTTGCTCTTTCTACCTTACAGAACCTTAGCAACAAAAGCAAATAGGTTTGTTCTAGAGAAGTTGAATGTTGAATCCTTACAATAGTGTTGGAAAGAAAGCTATGACAGGCAGAAAACTGTTAATCAAGTGTAACTGTAGAGCAAGCCTGAGACCGAGCTTCCTTCTTAGATAACACTTAGGATCTTTTACGCCCCAACAGACTTTCAAGAGAATGACTCAGTAGCCCTTCACCTACTGTGGAGGTCCCTTATAGAGTCATAGAACAGCCCAGGCTAGAAGGGACTCTGAAAGATCATCTGGTCCAACCTTTTGAGGCAAAGGGAGCATAGATGAGATTTGTCCAGTGCCATTTCCAATTGCGTCTTGGAGGTTGTTCCAGTTAATGTCTGTTCATACTGTCAAAAATGTCTTCCCTATATCAAGATTTTTATTGATACCTTATGTCAAGGAAATGGGGGAAAATCAAAGTGTAAGGGTTTTGCCCCCCATAATGACTGAAAAGGGCCCTTAAGATAACAGCATATCTTACAGTAACTCTAAGGCTTCTCCAGCCTGAACCGGTCTTACTCTTCTTTGGTGTACATCATTTGTTTGCCTTTGCTCTAAAACCAGTCTTACTCTTCTTTGCTGTACATCATTTGTTTGCCTTTGCTCTATACCAGGATAGTCTGAGATAGCAACAATGGTGCTAGGTGAAAGCAAAACTTCTGTACATTGAGAGTGGCAGGGCACTGGAACAGGCTGCCCAGGGAGACATTCAAAACACATCTGGATGAGTTCCTGTGTAACCTGATGGAGGTGACCCTGCCTTGGCCAGGAGGGTTGGACTATATGATCTCCAGAGGCCTCTCCAACCCTAACTATTCTGTGATTCTTGGAAAGCAAAGGAGCTGGAGCACTGCTTGCCTCAGCCATCAACTTGTTACAGGAATAGAACATTACCTCACAGGAACTAAGCAGCCACCTGATTTTGGAAAGCACCATGAGAAAACACAAGAATTCCTTTCCTTCTCACTGAGCCTGGTTCCTGCTTATATTTTTGGTTTTTCCTTTATGCAAAAAAGAAAGTGTGGTCTTTCAGCTGGATTTATTTACTTTCATTCTTAAGGAGACATTGTTTGGCAATTTTATTTTTCAACAGGAAATGGCAAATGTGCTGATTTGTTTAATGAAGTTGAGATTCAGTGTAGGAGTCCAAATTCCTTTTTATTTTACTCTCAGTAGAACTGAATGTCTTATGAAGGTAAAATCTCAATAAAGTTAAACCAGACTCAAGGACTGAGAATTTCTGGGCCTATGCAGAGAAAAATGCCTCACAGAGTCAGTGGTACTTCATGCTGCTGAACAGTGGAGTGGGGCTTTAATTTTTGATCTTGTGTCACATATTGGAAGAAATAGTAGGAAGAGGAGTTAGGATGTTGAAGTAAAGCAATGTGATTTTATATTTGATTGTTTGGCCTCTGAATGACACACAAAATTAGTACTTGAGTACACTTGCTTCTGACCTCAGTAAAAGTACTGAATGCTAAATACTTGTGAAAATTAGGACGGTGTCCAAATGTTCATGCAGGAACATAGTTTCAGTCATCTACTTTTGAAACAGTTGCCATGTTGTGTATTGATAAAATCACATTAGTCTACTAAAAGAGGTTGATTTTGTTTGGTTTTTGTTGTTGTTTTCCTGCAGTGTTCTATGTAAAGCAAGACTGGTGCAGATGGTGGTGCAATTTGTTTGTAGCAGTCAGAACTCACTTGTGGCCTTAGACCCCAAGATCTGCTTCCTTGGGAGATCTGTCATTTCTTAACTCTGTACAGGAAGGCAGTGAAACCCTATTAGATGTAAAAGATACTGGGGAATCTTACAATTCTCCTTTAGCAAAAGTAGTCCTATACATGACTGTGGTATTTGCATCGTTCTCAATTTTCTGGTGCTGCAGAAACTGGTAGATCTGTCTGGCTACAAGAGAGCCATGAACTCAGCCACATGGATTCTGAAGTTGATGATGACTATGGGCCAGATGAGTAAGATTAAATGATCAGGAATCAAGGGAGGTTACCGACAAATGGACAGCATGTCTGTGGGAGGGAATGCCAAGTTTTATATGACTATGCATTGCCTCAGGATAGCATTCAACTTATTTAACTTAAGTCCCCCCACATTTTCTTATTTTGAGGCTTCAGTTTTACATTTAGTTTGGTTTATAATGGTAGAGAGATATGTTGCAAAGAGCTAAATTAATACCAGAAGCATAACAAAGATGAGTGCAGGAATTAACCATCATATTCATCAACGAATGCTAGTTTTGTACTCAGCTGTGGCCAGCTTAATAGCTTCATATTGACAACTCTTTAGTTAATGGTATACAAGAAGAATTCCTTCCCCGTCTCCCAAGTATTTCCACTCTTGCTTATCTCTATGGGAATGGGATTTTGATTAGGTTAATAATTCTGTCTGTTCCCGAGGCCTTTGTAAGAAGGGAAAAAATGTGTGGTGCTGCAGTCAGTTGGGATATAGCCACAGTTCTACCTCAAATGGCATGATGTCTAATGCAAACCCAGAGGAAATGCATTCCACCATAATGCCCCCTAACCCTAGGCTAACCCCTAACTCTAATCCTAACCCAAGAAGTAATTTTTTGGTTAAGACTAGCAACTCAGAACCAAAGTAACACAAAGATTAAAGGTCAGATTATACTAGTTTCAATTTTCCATGCTCAAGAAATGCACAGATGAGTAGAATGTTGTGCTTACTTGGAAGAAATGCTGTAATTTTCTTCTTTGAGGGCCTTTAGCAAGCATTTTGTGTGAACTAATTAGGAGTGGAAAATACTAAAAGCAGAATTGTATTTTGGTAATAATTGATAACTATCTAAAGAAATTCAGTATCTAGATGAATTATTTTGAACCGAAGAAAATTCTTTGATCTTGAAAGGGAACAAAGCTTTATTCCACATGAGCCTTAACCATTTTTCTGACTTTTAGAGAATTGCATTTGCTATGTATCTGTGCCTGTTTTAACTTCTGTTGCTGTGTTATAGTGATATCCCTGACTGATACGGATCATTATTAGTCTGACTGAAAGCCTTGTGTATGTTCTTTCCAGATGGTGAGCTAAGGCTTTTGCAATCTGTGGAAAGTTAGTGCAAATACTGTGCTCCACTTCCTTCCTCAAAAGATTTTGAAGTTCTGGTTTTAGTCTCTCATGTCAGATCAGGATAAACAGCAAAAAAGAGAGTCTCACATCTCTGTTGTGATGTGTAGGATGAGGTGATGAAGAGGTGCAAACAAAAGTGGGATATCCAAATACCTGAACACCATCTGGTGTGATGGAGTGGACTCTTTATTCCCACTCCTCCCATTTTTTAAATTTTTTTAAAATTTTGTGTCCCCATGAGTCAGAAGTATTTTTTAAGGAAAGAGTCAAAGGAGAGCAGCAAGGAGCCTTTATAGATGTTTCAGGTGCAACACAGGAGAAGACAAGAGTTTTCTTGAAAATTTAATGGTGGCAGAAAATGAGAGTTTGATAACCTATGAAAGACCTCGAAGAGTGATAATAGACAGGAGTGGTGAGATACAGGTGGACAGACCACTGCTTTTGTGTGCTGCTTGCTGACATGATGATATGAAAAGCTGTTTCTAATCCTAGCTGAGCTTATTTGCAGACCTGCTGTAACTGCGTCCAGCTTCCTCATGCAGCCTGTATCCTCAGAGAGTACTTTGTGCTGTTTTCTGGCTGTTCCCTTGTGTAGCACATGATGGTTGGACCTGTATGATCATTTCTGGTATTTTTTTGACTCTCATTGCTATTTACTTGTTTCTGGGTTTGGCTTTATATTCATTTTAGCCACAATGTTTTCTTTGTTCTGAGTTACATCAGGTTGCTGCCACCACCATTTCTCCCTGCCTTGTGTGCTGGGACTTATCCTGGGAGCCAGGGAAGCAAGAGAAGACCTAGGTAAGGAGTGGGGAAATGGGAGAGTGGGGAGAAACACTAACATTTAACTTTTACAGGAATTTCTGTTAGCTAAACAAAAGAAAACAAAGGAAACCAAAACAAATAATGAAGTGGTTTCAGTGGGCACTGATGCACTAGTTCCCCTGATGTCAGTGGGGAGCTGTTGAAAATGTGATGTTCTATAGGTTTAATTTAGTAGAAAAAAGTATCATTAACAAATAAGTCCAGGTTGCGACAGTGCTAAAGGGAACCTCTGTTGGATAAGATAAGGCTGTATTTAAGTTCATAGCTGACACATGGAAAGACAAAGAGAATGGCAGGCCTTGGGAATCTCTTCCTTTGCATTTACATTTTGGTATGTGAAAACTTGCCATAGTGGTGATATTTTGAGACATCCAGTTTAGTTACCTTCCGATACCCACTGTGGATCCTCTGTGGCTTTTATGACATCCACAATTCTTGTTAGGTAGAAAGTACTGAGAAAGCAGATCATTGTCTTTTCATACCTGTTTGTGACTTGGCAGTGTTAATCTAAAAGTTTTGCTTTTTCTGTCTGATTAGGAAACAATCTGTTGCTACTCTTGTCCTACCTACTATCCATCCCCTGCCACTTCCTGTACGTTTTCAATATAGCTTAAAGCCACAGAAAGAAGGAAATTTCATTTGATGTTGTGGTTTCTTGATGAACTGCTTGAAACACTTCTAGAAAATCTAGCTGCTCATGGCTTGAATGGGTGGAGTCTTCGATGGGAAAAAAAACTGGCTGGATGGCCTGGCCCAGAGAGTAGTGGTTAGTGGAGCTGAATCCAATTGGCAAGTGGTCACTAGTGGTGTTTTCCAGGGCTTAGTATTGGAACCAGTTCTGTTTAACATATTTATTGATGATCTGGGCATGGGGATTGAGTGCACCCTCAGTAAATTTGTCACTAAGTTGGATGGGAGTGTTGATCTGCTTGAGGGTAGGAAAGCTTTACAGAGAGACCTGGACCAGCTTGATCAGTGAGCTGAGGACAACTGCATGAGGTTCAATAAGGGGAAGTGCTGGTCCTGCACTTGGGACACAGCAACCCCATGCAGCACTACAGGCTGGGAGTAGAGTGGCTTAATTGTTTATCAGAAAGGGACTTGGGAGTGTTGTTTGACAGCTGGCTTGATATGAGCCAGCAGTGTGCACAGGTGGCCAAGAAAGCCATTGGTATCTTGGCCTCTATCAAGAATAGTGTGGCAGCAGGACTAGGAAAGTGATCATCCCCCTGTACTCAGCACTGGTGAGGCAACACATCAAGTACTGTCTTCAGTTTTGGGCCCTTCACTTCAAAAAAGGACATTGAAGCACAGGAGCAAGTCCAGCGAAGGGCAACAAGGCTCAGAAAAGGTCTAGAACACATATTCTATGAGGAATGGCTGAGGGAATTGGGTTTGTTTAGCCTTGACAAGAGGCAGGTCAGGGGGGACCTTATGGCTCTACAACTACCTGAAAGGGGGTTGTAGGAAGGTGGAGGATGGTCTCTTCCACCATGCCTGCAGGGAGAGGGCAGGAGGGAACAGTCAAGCTGAGACAGGGGAGAGTCAGCTTGGATGTTAGGAAAATTCTTTTCACTGTTAGGGTGGTCAGGCACTGGAATAGATTGCCCAGAGAGGTGGTGGGGTCACTATCCCTGAAGTGTTTAAGAGGCATCTGGATCTGGTGCTGGAGGATATGGTTTATGGTTTAGGGGTTACAGCAGAGTGGCAGGTTGATGGTTGGACTTGGTCATCTTAGAGGTCTCCTCCAACTTTGATGATTCTATGATTCTATGAAATAACATTTGTGGCAACAAATAATGCTGATCATTAAAAGCTCTGGAAATACAACTGTGAATTAAAAACGTTTACTTTTGTGTTAGAATTGGAAAAGCAAATATCTTTTCCCAGCCTTTGTGGATCTTACATTTATTCTGCTTTCTCACTGAAGTCTGGTAAACAAGTGTTGATCCTTAGAAGAATTCCTAATCTGAAGGGGGTGTGCTTGACTTCTGTGATTGCTGCAACATCTGTGTACCCAATGTCATCTGAGACGTGCCTGACACTATATTGTATGGATTAAAGATTAGTGATACCAGGCAATAGGTGCGAAAAAACCCCACTGAAATATGAGTCTTTAGGCTAGAAGGGAATCTGAGGCAATTGGCACAGAGATTGTAATCTTTCTTTTCCTGCTGCAAGATATACAGCCTTAATTTTAGGCTCTCTTTTGTAGTTTAAGGCAATCAATATTAAAAGCTGACAATGAATGTACATTAATCTAGTGTAGAGAGCCAAGTATGATGCAAGATACAGTGGGTAGGATCTATAAGGTTTTGAGAAAAGGAAGCCAAGTCAGTGTTCAGTGTACCTGAAAGGGAACATTTAATAATAGGGAACATTAAAGCAGCAAAAGAGAAGCATAAAATTCAGTGGCAACGAAATGGGAGAGCAATTCTGTGGAATTGTGACTTCTGTGAGGGCTCCTCATGTAGGTTGGACTCTGGCTCTTCTGGGGAAGTGGATTTAGAAGCAATCCCTACATGCTATGCTAGTGAAGTATGGGGAAAAAAAGTTTATGTCTTACATTTTTCTGATAAAAATGATCAGTGTCTGTTAGGAAGGGTTATATTATGTGGATTCTATAGAAATACTACACTACACAAAATAAAATTGTACTGTCCTTTTTTGCTGTCTATTTTTGCTTATTTGTGTATGTACATATAGATCAGAGCCAGCATGGCTTCATGAGGGAAAAATCCTCCTTGTCTAATCTGATTTCTTTTTATGACAGGGGAACCCATCTAGTTGATGAAGGGAAGCCAGTTGATGTAATCTTTTTGGGTTTCAGTAAAGCTTTTGATTCTGTCTCTCACAGTGTCCTGAACAAAGTATTCAGCATACAACTGGATAAACACGTGGTGGGTGAGCAACTGGCACACAGCTCAGGTACAAAGGGTTATATTGAACAGTTTTACATCAGGCTGCCGACAGTCACTAGTGACGTTCCACAGGACCCTATCTTAGGCCCAGTGCTCTTCAACATCTTCCTAAACTACTTGGATGCAGAACTTAAAGGGATGCTAAGTTTGCTGATGATAACAAATTGGGAGGAACTCTTCACCCCCTCAAAGGCAGAGAGGTCTTGCAGAGAGACTTTGATAAATTAGAGTTCTGGGCATACACCAACTGTATGAAGTTTAACAAATACCAGTGCTGGATTCTGCACCTGGGATGGGGCAACCTGGGATGTACATACAGACGGGGAAACAAGAAGTTGGAGAGCAGCACTGCAGAAAGGGACCTGGGGGTCCTGGTTGATGGCAGCCAGGAGGGCCAACTGTGTCCTGGCACAGCATTGCCATCTGGTCAGAGGAGGTGATCGTCCCACTCTGTGCTGGTGCAGCCTCACCTTTAATACTACGCGCAGTTCTGGGTGCCACAATATAAGAAAGTTTGGAGGAGACTGAGGGGAGACCTCATCACAGCCTACAGCTTCCTCACAAGGGGAGGTGGAGCGTCAGGCACCAATCTCTCCTCTCTGGTGACCATTGACAGGTCCTGATGGAATGGCATGAAGCTGTGTCAGGGGAGGTTTGGGTTAGATATTAGATAAAGGTTCTTCATCCCAGCGGTGGTTAGACATTGGAACAGGCTCCCCAGGGAGCCAGAATTCAAGAAGTGTTTGGACAATATTCTCAGGCACATGATGTGATTCTTGGGGTTGTCCTGTCCAGGAGTTGGACTTTGATGATCCTTGTGGATCCCTTCCAACTCAGGATATTCTATGATTCTAATAAAAAGCCATGAAAGATATGCAGAAATTTGTATCTATTTTAGTGCATATTATAAAGATCATAGAATTATAGAATGATTTGGGTCAGAAGGAATCTTAAGGATCATCTAGTTCCAATCCCTCTGCCATGAACAGGGACACCTTTCACTAGACAAGGTTGCTCAGAGTTACATGCAGCCTGGCCTTGAACACCTTCAGGGATGGGGCATCCACAGCTTCTCTGGGCAACCTGTTCCAGTGTCTCACAACCCTCACAGTAAAGAATTTATTCCTAATATTTAATCTAAACCTGCCCTCTTTCAACTTAAAGCCATTATCCCTCATCCTGTACCTTCATGTCCTTTTAAAAAGTCCCTCTCCAGCTTTCTTCTAGGAACTTTAGGTACTGAAAGGCCACAATGAGGTCTCCCCAAAGCCTTCTCCAGACTGAGTAACCCCAACTCTCTCAGCCTAGATACCATCTAAAGACAGTAGAGATGTTTCAGTGTAGCTGTTTTGAAAAAAACCAACAGTTTAGAAACCTGAGAATTACTGTCAACATAGAATTTTATTTATTTTAGTTAATTAATCATCAGTAGCTAAATCTACTAATAGAGCAGATTTAACTTTAAGGGTTTATTAATAATACAAATGTAAATATGATGTAAGGCTTTCTTTGCCTAGAAGCCATGTATTTCCCCCATGGTGAGACTCAGAAGTTCAGGCATGTGGAGTGTGCCCGCAATTTTATCAGTCCTTTTCTGTTAGCATTGTCAAATAGCTGAAATGAACGAGTTATGAGTCATTCTGTGATACTCTTAGGCCACAGCGGTGCACTAGATGGCAGTGTTGGTTTTAGTTTTACTGCTGCCTTCCTCTTCTAGAGGACTTGTCTTAATTAGCTTCCTTTTGAAAACAAACATGCTGTTTCAACAGAGGGTCAGTGTACATTGTTCTGGGCTGCTGCTTTTATGTTTATAGTCATGTAATCAATATGTTGGAAGGGTAATTAATTTTTAACTTCAAGCCAATTGTAGATCAAATGCCACTAGAGTTACTGGGTGGAGACAGTTTAATTTCTTTTGAAGCAATGATACTGATTAGCTGTAAAGGGTTTGCCGTGAGTTGTTAGATAACCAGAAGACCTTTTGCTTTGAAATGCTGGTGTTAACTGTGAAGTAACACTGTGATACAGATTAATGAGTTGTGGCATAATTCTGATAAAGTTCCTCTCATATACTTGCTATATTTTGTCCTGTCAATTCCTATTTCAAAGCAGCTGTATTTTCTTTGACTATTTTGTTCCTATCAAAGGAATGATACAGTCAGAATTAAGCTGATCAAACTACCTTTCTGCTTTTTAGCCTTTTTCTCTCATTATCTGTCTTTGGGGACTGTAGAGGCCCATGGCTAAGGATGAAGTGTGACCCTCTACATAGCATCATATGGGAAGGATAGTGTAAGAAGATGGGGGATTTTGAAATCTCTCCAACCCATGCTTGTGGGGCACACTGCTGTCCTGGCCTCCTGTCCCTTTCCCTCCCTGTCTGGGGCAGCTCTGTCTGTCTCTCGGGTTCCTTACTTGATACTTGCTAGCTCAATACTTCCAGTGCTTTCAGCCCATTCCCTTGATGCTTCCTTGTCCTCTGAGTTAACCTTTCTTATTTTCATCTGTTCTTTCTCTTTCATCTTCCTTCTTGCCTCTGTTCTTCAACGTTCAAGCAAACTAGAATCTCAGCGCTCAGCTCTCCATTCCTGTCTTACAACTTTAATATCTTCCTCCTGCTCTTTTTTTTACAATCAATAAATGGGCCATTTTCATGGACAGGCTATTGATCACTTCTCCATGTGTCTAGATTCTTTCTGATCTTGTGTCTTTTGCTTTCCATTACATAAAAATTTCACTAGACTCTGACTCTCCATTCTTGGGCAAGTCTCAGAGCCTCTCTGCTGTCCTCATCTTTGTTGATCTCTTGGCTGACTTTTGATACTTTGATCATTTAATTGGATTTCATGCTGAGTAAAACCATGAGCACTGGTTTCATCTGAAATTAAACTTTTGTTTAGTCTAACATTAAAAAATAAGGTCAATTTCAAAACAAAATATATTTTCCTTTCTCTCTGAAAAAAAAGCCAGCTTCTTATATTTTTATGTTTAAACTATTAATTTAATTCAGTCTGGCCTGAGCAACAGTTTCTGTCCTTTTGAGTCATACTTTTGAGTAAATCTTGTGCTGCAAATGTCTCTGATTTCTGTTGGCATCAGAATAGCCCTCACTATAGATGGGCACAGCCATCAGCTATTGAGACTTGTCAGACTTTTAACCTTTTCAGGAAGACAAAACATGATAAGCAGGGTAATGATCATCAGAGGTTAGGGTCCACACCATTACATTTTCTGTCAGAAATTAGTATTGTGACTAATAAAGGCAAGACTGCAGTTACTGCAGCAGACTCTTCTGTAGACTGTAGTCTACAGTTGTTTGTAAGATATTAGATTAAGATCCTGAAATTTATTCGAGTTTTGAGACAAACTAGAGATGGATATTTGTAGCATACAAGAAGACTGAAAACCCAATTATCATAACCACAAGAACTGAAAAGTAAAATCCATGCTGTCTTCCTGCCTGACAGTTCTGCAGGATACATTTTTCCAGTGACCTTAGTCACAGTGCTTCAGAGTAGTACTTTTATCAACTCTGACTGTTTTGGGAGGTGATGGGGTGGCAGAGTAACACATCCCAGTGTATTTACAGCAGAGGGAGCTGATGTTCAATGCGTGTGCCTGTAAGTTTTAACTGCTGTGCCTGTAGGACCCATGTGTGCAGTATGTGTGCAGCTCACCCATACAGCTTATACACACCCCTGACCAGTGTGTGTATAAGCACTGCTGAAGAAATAACTTCTCTCGGGAGTCTGAGTGGGATACGTCTGCATCCCTCGCCCACCGGCTGCAGTCTGATGGAGAGTAGGGTAAGTGGCCTCAAAGAGCACTTGTTAGAAGGAGGCACATTCCAGGGGCCCTGGGCATTTTTCCATGCATCAGGTTTGCCATGAGGGAGAGACTAGCAGTAGTGTTGGTATAACATTGCAAACAGGGAGCCTCAGCACACCTCCTCCTACCTACCCGAGTCTGATGTTTCCATCTTTTCAAATACCATAACTTCCTATTACACCACAAACAATGTCTCTTTTGTGCTCTTAGCTTTGCTCTGTTCCATGGGTTTGGCCTGTTTTCTGCCTGACCCATCTCATGAATAAGTCCTCAAGAAATCCTTTGATTTACAGCAGTCTTTTTGGAAGCCAGAGATCTTTCGTTCTCTGGCACTGCCTGACTGGATTATGCAAGTTATTCAAAGTCAATGGTTCAAAGTTAGTTAAAATAGACACAAAGGAAGTGTAAAACCACTGATTACATATGCATTCAAAAATAACTATTATGTAAAATTCATGTAATATTCTTTTAAGTGTATTTCCTTGGGTAATGCACGCTAAGGGGTTGAAGGATTACGGTCCCAGCTAACTTCAGTTGCTGCTCCTGACTTTGCTGTAGCTCTTTGGTTGAAAGTTGTCCTCCTTGTGAGGCAGCTTTCCTGACTGCAGTGGTTCAGCTAAGGTAATCACAAAAGAATGAGTTAGAGGAGAGACATTGTCTTGAGGCAAAAATAGGATATGTGCTTACAAAAAAGAGGACTCAGAGAATTGCAGACCCATCTATCTTGTGTGTCCAGAAAGATCGTTAAGCAAGTTATTAATTTGCCTTGTTAGCACCTAGAGTCACAGTTCTTAGTCTGTCTGTGGACAAAACCTCTAAGCACATAATGTGGTGTAGTACCTTGTTTTTCCAGGCAACTTGGGTTGTATTATTTGTGGCTTTTTTTAGCCATAAGCAACAGAGCCACTGACCTAATCATGCTACAAAATAGTTCATTTTGAGAATAACGAGCTCATCCTTGAAGCCACAGTTTAGAAATAAAGATACACTGGCAAGAATCATCAAGAAGAAAGTTAAGATTTTAGAAAAATAAAGCCTATGACTAAGGGTTGAAAAAAACCTTTTATCTTAGAAAAGATGATATTAAGATGGTACATCTTGCTTACAACCTTTCTATGGATAACGTGACAGTCATTTGTTGGCTTTGTAGCCAGTGTTGGGACAAAAAGAAGGGGGTGATTCTCATATTGAGCAAGAAAGATTTAGGAGAGTAATCCAGGAGAACTTTTAGCACTATACAAATAGTGAAACCCTGAAATCCTTGTAGCTTGTACCGGGGGGTTTTATTTAAAGAAAACATTAGACAAATGTTGGCCAGGGCAGCTTAGGTGCATTCACCCTGTCTTAGTGACATGAGATGGACCAAACAGTCTGCTGACATGTCTTCCAGCACTTTTTTTTTCTGTGTAAGTACTTTGAAATGTGTTGATGAAAGGCACACTCTCCAAACTTGGTAGTAGTATTCATTATACTTCTTAGCATAGTTATAAAGGAAAAACTTATCTCCAAAATGGCTCTTTCTGCTAATTTTCTGGTAAGCTTTCCTCTGGTCTGCTAATTCTCTGGCAGTAGGCATTATCACAGCAGGCTAAAAGTGTCCCTAGCTGTTTAAACAGAGGAGTGTTTGATTAGAAGCATCAAGAAAGGAAACAAGGAGGCTTTTATGATGACATTTCTACAATGTTTCAGGATTTCCTAGTCACAGGTAATTTTGGTATTAATTTCCTTAACCAGTCTTCCTCAGAGTGATTGATTTTTGAGCTGTATGCTGTGGTCTGCATTACTGGATGATACCTTCGTGGTGGACAATGTACTGATGTTATCTCAGCTGATCACAAACTTAGGATGGATTTGCCTCTTTTTCAACAGCTTGTTATCAGTTTTCCCTTGTCCTGAAGTATAAGTAATTGTAGGCTGAGGAGCATCTCTCATATTCTCTAAGTGTAGCTTAGCTTTGTGGGAAGATGTATTATGTATGCAACCTGTATCTAAAGGAAACCTACTCCACAACATAAGCATCTGAATTTGTGGATACGTTTCATGTACATTGGCATTGAGAGACATAGATAAGGCAGAGCAGCAGCCCTCTTGTTCAGATCTGCTGTATCTGACAGACACAGCTTACTGCTCAGACATGCTTTACTACTGAACAGAAGTTCCCTTGCAACTGTGCAAGTCTGTCACTTTATGCTTAGATATTTGGAACGTGCAGTACATCTGGAAAGCAAAAAAACGCTGTGAAACATTTTAGATCTTGAAGGAGCTGAGCACTTCAAACAGATGGCTTCTTTCCAGAGAAAGCTCTTCCAGCTTTCAGAAATGCTCCTCATAAAATTTGACCTAGCTGTTAGGGGTAGTATATAACTGATTAAGGGGGGTGGAGAGGAGTGACATTATACTTGTAGAAAATACTCTTGGGTACCTTGAGCAGTAAAATCCTTTGATCTCCTTGCAGTCTCTAATTTCCTGATTGTGGCTGAATGTATGAATGATGGACAAAGTTTCTGTATTCTTGTTCGGGTGGTAAAGGAAGTTTGGGGGGTTGGTGAGTTTTTTTAGCTTTCACTGAAATGAGACTTTGTTAGTTTGAATTCAGGTTGAAAATACCAGAGTGTTGCTCCTGTATGTTGTACATTATGAATGAGTCATGAGTCTGTTTTATACTATCTGCTTGGCAGACTAGTGCATAAGCACAGTGTGACAAATATGACCTAAACCAAGCATTTCATTAAGGAAAGACATTTGTTACTGGCTTTCAGTATGGGCCATTAACCTTCATGGACACCACTTTCCCTGCAATGAAGTTACTATTTGAACACCATTCAAGGTTTTATGCAGTAAAATATACAACTACATAAATTTAATGCCATTGTGGTAAGTACTATAAGGACTTTGGAATGGGATGCATGGGAAAAGTGCTATGTTGATAATGATTTGATTCAGTAATAATAATTGGTTTATATTGTTCATCACCATCCAGATGTTATCTTCCTGTTTAGGATTGTCTGCTAAGAATAATATTGTGTAGATATTTGCACACAGAACCTCCATAATGTGATGCTTTCTGGTAGTGTGAAGATACCAGAGACAAGAAAAAGGATGAAGTATTTGGTAGATAAGTTCTGGCAGACAGAAGAACCTGCAAGTACTGCAGAGAAATCTAGTTTCTGCCAATTAATCCAAAATCAGTTTCCCTTGACTCAAACTTAGCTTTCAGAAGAAACAATACCTATTTCAAGGTGCCCAGAATGGTAAATAGAAAAGAATTCCCTTCTTTTATCCAAATAGCTTGGCAGATATATTTTGAAGCCATTCAATCTCCTAGACATATGACATAGATTAAAACACATTTTAAAATAATTTACTTTCTATTTTTGTGATGGTCTTCAGAAAACCCTGCTGCTATAAATTAATATCAGGATGCCTAGCAAATATATTGTATCGTTGTTGCAGATGTGCAGGTATTTTTCCAGGATGTTTTTGAGTAATCTTAATGTTCACAAAAATAAGTACAAATAGTCCTCACATAGATGCCCTTTATTTACCTGCATTTCATACAACAGCCCAGGTTACACTTGCTGATGACGTGAGTTTGTTTTCATCACTTCAGTAACATGATTCATGGGGACTGCATGGGCCTGACAGTCTTTTATCCTCTTCCCATCTGATTCAGAGCTGTTGTTCAAAAGTTCTGACAATAGCTGCAACAATAGTGCTCAGAGGCGTGTGGAAGACACAAGCAGTGTTGGAGCATTTTTACAATTATTGACCCATTGAATGTTGAAGGAAGTACTTCAGTGCTGTTACAGCCCTTGTGGCCTGGTGGAAGGTGTATCACATAGGCATGGCCAGTGATTTAATAGACTGGGTAATTTCAATAGATACATTTCCAGTAACTGACAAGGAATGAAGAAGCTAATTACATTTCTCTAAAAAATGCTAAAGTTACATGGTGAGAGTGCTTTTGACTTCTGAAGATGGTTGTCTTTCCTGTAGCAGTAACCTCCTCTAAGATTTGCTTAAGGAAATCAATTGCATACCATTGGAGTTGGATGTGGCTCACTCCTTGCTATGTCCCATTTGCTAATGTGAGTGTGTGTGTTGTCACATCTTCCCATGTTTGCCGTCGATTCTGCACCATGAACTCCAACAGGCTAGAGCTCTCCTGTCTTTCTTAAGTTGCCTTTATTTTTCATTGAGCCACAAAAAAGATAGAGAATATACCACTGCTGTCTGAAGGCCTTTTTTCCTTCCTAATTAAATCTCAAACTCTATTTTTAGCATTTGTGTTCAGTTTTGTCACACTTGCAAAGCATGCCAGCTACCCCAGTGAGCTGGAGCCTCATGGCAGCTGAGGTGTCCATGTTTGGTCATGCACCCTAAAGTTTTTGGCAATAACACTTCACATCCTAAGGGAGGATATTCAGCTGTCGTTTGTGCCAGAGAGGTCTCAGTGTGCGCTTGATAATTAGAACTCTGGCAAGTGCTAATACATAGAGTCTGTAGAAACACACAGAGCCTCAGAGGCCTGAGTGAGGATGAGTTCCCTGTTAAATTGTCATAATGAATGTGAGAAAACGTTCTGCAGATACTAGTGAACTTCCTGAGGGTACTGAGCTGCAGCAAAGTACTTACTACTGAAAGGGAGAAGCCCTTGGAAACCAGAGAGTCTCCCTAGGCTGACTCTGGCAAGGATTTACCTTCTGCTGAGGGTCTCTCCCTGGGTGTGGTGTGTAGTGAGGAGGCTGCAGACTCTGGAAAGGAAAGCACCAAAATTAATAGTAACAGCAGCCAGGGAAGCAGCGTTCCTTACAAAACAGAAATCTTTTATCTCCTGTCCCCAGGAGGTCATGGAGTAGCTGTGAGTGCTTGACCTTAGTCAGAAAAAGTGTCTTTTGGCATCCTCATTGGAAGTGATTACACCTGAAGCGTTAGCAGGTGGATGGGCAAAGCTCAGGTTTAATGTCAGGGCACACAATTCTGGTGTGAGAGACTGATTTCCACTAGGCTGGTGTCTGTTGAGTCAATAAAGTTGCCCTGAGTTCTCCCTGCTGTCTGTGAGATCACAATTTCTTGTAAATGTTTGTACTAATCGGTCTGGCAGAATCCTAAGATTTCCTGTGTCTTTCTTCGATGCTCGGAATACTCAGTTCATGACCTGTTTGTTAAAAATAATGGAAATTGGAATTTTCAGGAATAGATGTTTTGTTTAGTGAGTAAAAAAACTATTAGGATTTCTATTTCATTTATCTGCTCTGACCTTTTTCTGGGTTTCTATAGTGTAATGGCTGAATCTCAGAAATTAAATGTCTAAAGGGAGAGTTTCATGTTTAGGTTTAAAATTATTTTGATACCCTTTTGCAGTTGCTCACCTGTACTGTTTCTGCTGCTGTAACACTAATTGCAACCTCATCCTTTATTTACATAAGGCATGTAAGTCTGTTCTTCCTGACTGAATTCAACACCAGTCACAGAAATTAACAATATGCAAAGCCTTAGTAACCCAGTGCTACAGTATACCATTTTCCTTGATTTTGAAAACCCTTAATATTGTTGGATATATTAAAAATCTTCCTTAAGAGAGGCAAATTAAATGGTTGAGTTAATAGTGCACTCAAAAAAGTCAGTGTGAAATCAATAGGAAAATTTCTGTGGGGTGAGGATATCCCTCCCTATTTTTTTTAATCTCTTGGCTTTTGTGCAGGGTGTCTGTTATGCAATGTTTTGACCATGGGCCACATCCAGTGTTAATATTCCTGTGGGGGGAAGGCTGCCAGTGCAAGGCAGCTACAGATCTGCTGCAGTGTGTACCTGGTATAAACAAAGTTACTAGGATGAAAAACACAGCATGGGAAGCTTGTGATTCTGTTGACCCTTTCAAAAATGCAATATAGAGCATCCCTGAGAAATCATGAGAAGTAATTAGAGGAATGTGTTGCGAATCTGGTATGTAAGTTCCGGCCATCATTTGACTGTGTGTTACACTGGTTTAGACTGAAGGCCCTGATATTAATAGTGTACCATGGTAAAACCTTGGGAGACTTTTTACTGACGTTTCAGAGATATCCTGAAAATGTATTGGAAAACAAATTGGATGTAAATAATTAGAATAAAAAATGAATCGGGCTTGTGACACAGCAGAAGAATGTTTCCATCCTTATCTGCTATTTTCAATGCCTTTTTCCACAGAATCACAGAATAGTTAGGGTTGGAATGGACCTCTGGAGATTATCTAGTTCAAACTTTTCCCCAGAATAAACTTTCTTAAGTAAATGTGTCTTGAGATAATGTGTTTTGATGTTGGGTTTGCTTGATATTTTGAAATGACAAGAGCATAAAAAAGCTGGTTTTAATCAGCTGATACTTAGTGCATTAAAATATTTCTGGGTGAGTTAAGTTCCCCTGAGATAAGACACTGGGAGAAACGAGGTCGTAGTGCCATCTGACTTAAGAGTGGATCTGAACAGTGTATGTTGCAGTGTTTGTGGGGTACCAGCTCTTAAGGAAACTTCCCTGTCCAGCCATGCAGGAGCCACTCTGCAGTCACACCAGCACTACCTGCGCTAGGACTGTGGCCCCGTGGCAGTGGTGGCTCCAGTGAGCTGCTGGGTGTGACTCCCTGCACACTCCATGCTCACACAGTCAGACCAGGTTTCCTCAACCTCAGGTTTCCCATAGCAGAGTCTCAGAAGTCCAGATCCTTCAAATAGTTTAATCTTGGTGCAATAACTAAATAACAACAGCTTGATCTGGTGCCTCCAGTGCCTCCGAGGGACACTGAACAAAGGAACATTTGAGGTTTTTTATATACCCTCACAGTCTAAGTGCAGGGAGGTCTGGAGGTTGTCAGCTTCTGCTGTCTCCAAGTGTCCTCACACCTGGCTGGGCCCCAGGTCCCTGTGCCCTTTGTTGTGCAAAGGCTCAGCAGTTCCTGGCCTTTTGCTTGGTGCTTAGGCTCCTGCCCCCCTGAGCTCAACCTGCAGCTCACACTGCAGCTGCACACCGAGCTACCTGCACTGAATGTATTCCTTAACACCCACTTGTAATACTCTTCACAAAAGTGAACTTGTGAATTCAGTGGGAGACACCTAATGTAACTGTGAGGCAACATGGGAAAAGAGTGGGGCTGGCTCCTCTTGCCTTAGAAGAACCAAGACCTCTGGTGACTGCAGGACCTTCTCTCTTCAGGTGTCACAGATAAAAAGCACCTCACAGAGATGAAAGGTGGGATGGATGACCATGAGGGACATAGGTTCAGGTACTTGGAAGTTTCTTGTGGATTGTGACAAGGAACAACCCAAGGGATTTGGATGTTAAATGCAAGCACAGGCATTCTTGTTGGACCACACAGGTACTCCTTATCATACCTAAATTCTGAGCTTCAAATGTTACCTCAACTCTTATGTGCATCAAGAATTTTAAGGCTCTGCATGAGTTCAGCCTGTGGTTAGGCAAGAGGCTTACTGTTCAAACAGACCATGCCATAATTGTTGCTGACAAATATTTTGTACCTTTCTCTGACAATGGGTAGGAGGCTGATTAACTGTGTTTTATTTATTGCTGCACTCTGCATTTTTATATTTCTATGTTGTTTCCGCTTTTTCCCACAATTCCACAGGTTGCTCTTCCCATGTTAGTCAGAAAAAGCATAGACTTGTCAGCTTAACAGTCAATGTGAAAAGTAATTGCAGCAGAGCGTAAAGTATTACAATAATTCATTTTAACAACATGTTTATTACGTCATAACAACAACTATAAACATAAGTACCATTCAGCTCTTTGCAGATATATGCACTTACTAACATCAAATCTTTACCAGAATCACATATTCTTACAGGTGTCCCAGACACAACATTAACTTTATTAAGCAAAAGTTCATAAATATTAAAGAAGTCCTCTGTTTCATATTGCAGCGTTCCTCAAGCATGTACATACAAGTTTGGAGTAACTTCTCCAAATCTATGTGTCATAAACTTCCTTAGCTGTTTTAACAACCATAGAGATGATTCTTTTGCCTGCAGCAAAGCCTTTTGTCCTTGAGCAATCTACAATTAGTATTGCTCTCAGCAGACGTGAAAGTTCCTTTCTGAAATGAAAGTGGTGATGAAACACAATACAATATTATCTGCTCCTAGTTTGCCTACACACTCTGCACTCCTTATAAATCTTTCAGTTATAACACTGTCTCCCAAGAACAATATATCTCCCTTATATGTTATCTGCACTATCTCTCTTTGAAGATCTTAAAATGGTTGGCTTGCAGCGAGGGAGATATTATATTTAGGGTGGAGTGTGTTTACAGTCAGTTTGTTTCCTTCCTAATATTTACACAGTACTTTTTTAGGTTGCTACAATTTACGAATCATGTACATTGACATATATTTTCTGAAGTGTTCACAGTGCAGTATTTTGTGGCCTAACCAAACTTTGTAAATGTCATTAAAAATAAAGTTTTTTTTAATATAAAAATAGAATACTTTATGTGTTTACACCAACAAACCCAGTTCTATCCTATTCTAAACAAGCTATACAGTAGTATGCACAGAATTCCACAGGAACAGAAATGACATGTGATGTTTGCCCTAAAGCTATAGTACTCTTCCCTAATGAATGAAAGTTTTATTTACTATCTCTTTTCAAAATTGTTTCTCTGGTCATAATTTAGCATTGAAAGTAGGTATCATAATTCACTGGGTTATGTGATCCAAGAAAAGGGTACAGGAGGCTTAAAGCCATTTCTTCGTTTGATTTGTTTTCTTCACTCTTCAGGGCTGGCACGAAGAAGTTACTGACATGCCTGCTGTGGCAGTGTCTTTTTAGGTCAGGGCTGCCTGCAACACCTCTGCTCTTTACTCATCTCTGGCAACAGCTCCACCCAAGGGCAGTGGCAGAGCTTCAGCTGCTCTCCAAGTGACTCACCTGACAGCAGCCTTCAAGTTTTTATTCTCAGAGGTGTTAATTCTTTATTGAAAGAAATGGAGGCTTTGCAAGAGATCTGTCAATATAGGCTGTTTGAGTTAAAGAAGTGGTTGAATGTTGGAATAATGTTGACACTAGGAATGCTTTAAGCTAGATCATTTTTCCTTTGTTTTATGTACCGTCTGACTACACCAGAGGACTGGTAAGACTCCTTATTTTACTGCACACCATTTCTTGATTTTGATTTCTGTTAAGACATTTACCATGAGGTTGGCTCTCTTGGCTGCCTGGGTTTTAGAAACCTTGTTGATGTAGTGGAAAAATCCAAAGTTTGGACCACATGGGAGGAAAACACATTTTAAACTCTTGTAACTCTCATTGTTTGTCTTAGCCTTTTGTGTGAAAACCATTTCTGCACTGCTCGTTATCCTAAAGTACGTGCACAGTAATAGTCCTTCCAGCCGTACTGACTGATATTCTACTTTCTCCTTCATGGCATTAATGATGAATCTTTGTTCTTGGGTCTGAGCACACGTTAATGACAGCTAGTGGGAACTAGCTCTGGATGGTAGCACAAAAACAGCTAATGACAGCTAGTGGGAACTAGCTCTGGATGGTAGCACGCCACATTTCCATTTGGTAAATTGATGCAGTTGTCCAAATGCTTGGAAATCACTCTCATAGTTTATGGAATCCCATAGCCTTAAACAATATGATATCGTATCCTTGTACTAGTGCAACTTGGGCAACAATATAAACATGTGCAACAGTGTTCTCACAAAGACTGGGCAGTAAAAACTAGTGGACAAAATGTTTTCCTTTTTGTTCATACAAATAAGAATGGATTTTCCTCTATTTCAGACACACCTGTCATGTGTCAACATCCATGTCTGTGTTGTCTTGTGATGATAAAAGAGAAGGATAGGGAGCAATGCACTTCACGTTGACGTAAGTAGCATTGACATGAACGTAGTGTTCCCCAATGAAAGTGGAGAAGATTGTTGATATTTTTGAAACAAGTTCAGAAAACGCTGGACGCATCTCAGGTTTCGGATGCCAACACTTCAGCATGACTTCATACCTGCCGTGCAAATAAACCAGGTGTTCAGTTATGAAATTACATAAGAAGAAAAAAACCCCAAACCTCTCTTTCCTCCCACTTACTATAGTATCAGAACCAGCAGAATTTGCAGAAGGCTTTGTAAACTATTTACTTACAGTGGATCAGGGCAGTACTCAGGTTGTAGCAGCCTTCTCCCTTGTAATAAGTAAACAGTTATATCAAAAGAATTTACATCAGGGTAAGGTGGTGCCCCTCGTGTCATAAGTTCCCATAACAACACACCAAAGGACCACTGAGAAAACAAAGAAATAAATTTTAAGTTACAGGGTTCGAGAGTTTTACATTCCGGTTTTAGAGGGTGGTTTGACACACTTAAGCATTCAGATGCACGGATTTGAAAAAAGTTATTTTACTGCATTCAGCTTTCTTTGAAGTGGGCTAATAAAATGATGTATGGACTTGAGAAGACACTTAAATTAGACCCAAAGAATCTCAACAAAGTAAATGAAAGAAAACAGAAGCCTACAGACCTGCTACTTTTCTGGTATGAATTGGCAGACCTCTTTTGAGGTTAATGGAGCTCTGCCAGTTTACATGAGCTGATGATCTGACTAACCCTGTGTAATACATACTGAAGACAATATATATGGTGAAAATTCTATGTATCACAGGCTAATCTGAATCTGGATTGAAAGGAGAGCTAAAATACAAAGCGATCCAGACAACTAATGACTTCATCTTAATAATTTTTTTCTTCATAAATGGCCAGGTAATACTTGAGACTGCTGCAGGCTGGCAGTGCGTATTTATAGAGCAAACAAAGTATTTTTGGGAACTGTTAAATTTTACAAGTCTCAAAGTTAACCTGTTTTGCAAAGCTTTCCAGAGCCCCTCCTATAGCAGGGTTCAGCTCCAACTTGGCTTCTTGGAATGCCCTTAGTTTCCCTTGGAACAGGATTAAACTCCCAATTCTTTCCTGAGCAGTAAGAGATAATAAGGTCAACAACTTGTTACTTTGTGACTGGGATAAATACACTTTCTGGATGTAGAAAACAGTCTCTTCTTCTTCTTACATTAACTAAAGCTAGATTCAAATATAAGTTTTGATTTGGAGTTAGTCCATTCATTAAAACCTACAGAGATGCCTCAGGCAATATAAGACAAATAAATAGGTGATAAAAATATGTTTGTACATTACCACATCTGACTTTGTTGTGAATTTCTGAGTTTGTAAACTTTCTAAAGCCATCCATTTCACTGGCAGTTTAGCTCCTGTTTTATTGTGCACACTGTAGTATTCTTTATCATAGACATCTCTAGCAAGACCAAAATCAGCAACCTTGACAGTAAATTTTTCATCCAACCTAGAGAAATGACAAAATGTATTATTTGCAACTGAGCAGGCAAAATTTACAGTGATAGTGGATTGTAATGATTGACTTACATTTTTGAGACTGTGACTTTGGAAGGCAGCACTTTATTTTGGATAAATTAACTCATGTAACAGTAAAAAAAAAAGTGCAGCAAAGTATATTTGACACCCACTTAACAGCGAGTGAACTCAGGAAATCACTGATATTGTTCTGATACAATTTGAATACAATTTGAATTACAGTTTTTCTAAAACAATTCCTCTGTGAAAAAATATTTTTGCTAATAGCCTATACATCCTGACTGAGCACTACATCGTTTCTTCCACAGCTGTATCCACAAAACTGCTCATTTTTATTTCCAAGTCAAATCAGCACCTTTCCTACTCACTCTCAGTTTTGGTAAGGAAATATCCATCATTATCTCAGTGACTGCTTGTCTATAATAATGTAGTCCTGTAACTAAGAATGTGTTTGGTGTCTGTACTGGGAGAGAATGATGGCCTAACTAAAGTTCTGTTGGGGTTACAGCTCAGCCATATTAGAAGACCTCCCTAGCTTTATTTCTCCTAAGCTTGATGTTTGTCCAGACAAGCAGTATCATTGTCAAAAAACTAGACAAAGCATGGGTGTTGGCATGCTTAAGCCTATCCTTCATTACACGTGCAGACCTAGCCACAGCAAACATTTGCTCACTTCTTTATAGAGTGACACAATCACAGAATGGGTGAGGTTGGAAGGGACCTCTGAAGATCATCCTGTTCACCACCACCTCCCCTGCTCAAAGTGGGGTCAGCTACTGCAGGTTGCCCAGGACCATAACCAGCTGGGCTTTGAATATCTGCTAGGATAAAAACTCCACAACCTGTGCCAGTGTTCAATTATCATTACAATGAGTTCATTTCTCCCTGTGTTTAAATGCAATTTTCTCTGTTTCAGTTTGTGCTCACTAGGTCTTGGCCTGTCCCTGGGCACCACTTAGAAGAATCTGGGTTCATCTTATTTACTCTACCATATCAAGTATTTATACATATGGATAAGGTCCCCCTGAACCTTTTCTAGGCTAAAGGATCCCATTTCAGTGTCTACACATGGCATTCCCCTCTCCTGAATTTATGAGGTTTCTGTCTGGACAACTGTGGTCTGTTGAAGTCCCTCTGAGTGGGACACAACCACCTGCTGTATTTACTGATGTTATAACTAAATCTGTTGAAGGGAGTAGGAGGGAACTTTGATGGATCGACAGAAGATAGTTTATGCCATAGCAGGTTCCTGCACCTCTTCCAGGTTAGTGGGATAGAATTAAGAGTCCATGGGGGCTATATTTGCATTCCAGCTTTGTTTCTGATGACACTACCACTGTGGCAGGGGTTGTGCTTCTGAATGCTGGACTGCACATGGCCACATGGGGAATGTGAGTCTTCTCTTGTGGCAGCAGCTCTCCAGGCTCTGAAGTGCTGAGCCATTTGTAAGCATGAAAGAATGGTCATGTGAGACACCCTGATAGCTCTTCCCTCCTCACCCAAGGAAGAGACAGTAGGCCAGAGGGAATGTCCTGTTGCTACTATTTGGAATTTGATTAGAAATTAGGAATTTTGTCCTGTAAGCCAAATCAATTCTTCCTAGGAAACCTCAAAATCATGTTGCTTTTGGCTTTTTCCCTCCTTTAAAAAACCAGCAACTGTAAGAAAATGTTTTTTCAGAGGCTGTTCATCTGCACAAGTGTGCAGTCTTGGGAAAAAGAATAAGAAATCTGATGTCACAGGTTAATGACCTTTATTCCAGCCAGAGTTCCAGTTTATGAAGTGCTAAGAATAAACTCTAATGTTTAATCCTGTACCTCATTAATTCAAAACATCGGTGATGAATCAGCTTAATCGTATCGGCAACTCCTGTACCAGTCTGTGTGAACTGAGCTGTCTGGCTACGCAGACACTAGTAAGATTCTTTGAATGTTAATTTGTGTGCATAGTTGAGCCAAAGTAAGCTCATACTCATGTAATGAAAGGTTATTGTCAAGAGGTCTCACTGGTGTTTCTTTGTGTTCCTGTTTTTCTCATAAAGTTCCCCTGTGTTCCTCTCCCTCCTGTTAGGTGTGGCACCAGAGATGTGTTGCTTCTGAAGAGGTTGGGTGGAAGCACAGCAAGTTGAGGCAACAGCGGTTTAACTTCCCTTAGGAGATGCCTTTTAAACTCTCTAACCAATGACTTTGAGAGGCTACACTTTCACCTCAGCTTTTCTTATTTCTCACACTCAAAAAAAGCTTATGTGTAAGAAATGAGCCCTTAGCAAAATGAGTAGCTCATCAGTATGCAAGACAAACATCAGTATAATTATGAAGCAATGAAAAAACCACTCTATTTTGACTAAAAACAAGCAGGTTCCTGGAAACTTTAATTTCTCTCATCTCACTGTCTTACACAGAAGAGTGTGATAACGTGGCTGGAAGTAGATGTTTGTACTTACATACAGTTTCTTGCTGCCAGATCTCTATGGACAAACTTTTTGCTTGCAAGGTATTTCATTCCTTTTGCAACCTGAAGGCCAAATCCAATTAAATCTTTTACTGTTGGATTCTGTAAAATATAAACATTTGTGATACAATGAATGCAGAAGCCCAAGGAGCAGACTGCTTTTTGCTGGGACTCTTCAGGTTTTAGACACCTATCCTGCCACCAGAATTATCAAGACAGGTTGATGCTTGTAGTGAAACTGGTTTAAGCTGACACACTGTAAGAAAACAAAAAAGCTGACAGTCTCCACAAGAGTGGAGTTTGCAGCACAAGCAGCATGACCTGGGCTGGGAAGTAGAACAGTATGCTGAAACCTCAGTGTCACAGCTTGTTGAAGAATGGCTAAGGGAACAGGGGCACAGCTCCTGGAGAGCATTGTGCGAGCAAGAGTCGAGCAAAGGTCTATGGGAGCTTTGAGCATATAACTATGAACTAGGCCTCAAGAATTTAGCTTGCCAGCATAGTCAGCATAACAGCTTGTCAGTACAGTCAGCATAAAAATATAACATTGTAAGCGCTAAGGAAGGCCATCCTTGAGTTAAAACAAAGAACTAACACTAAACTGCTATCCAGGAGAATAAAGGAGAATTCATCAGAGTATAAAGAAGAGTTCTTCACAGCTGCATCTGCAAGCAGAAATAGTATACAAATGTAACCTTTAGAGCTTAGGTAATGCTAAAGTGAATAATAGGCTTAGTTGTCCTGCAAGCTGAGAAAGTATACAAATGTAACTTTTAGGGTTTAGGTAATGGTTAGGTAATAGTAAAGAGAACAATAAGCATGGTTATTCATGCACTGTATAAAAGAGAACTGAGCTATCAATAAAGTTGAAGGCTTTTTCAGGATCTTATAGTGAGTGTTCTGTGTCTTCCCTGCTCGTGAACTCTTTGCAACAGCTGATACACAAAATTCATGTATGTAAACTTATAGAGTAATAGCATGCAACTCAGTAGAAGGTACTGTGAACTTGGAGTCATCAGCTGGAGATGACCACGAAAGGAGAGAGTCCTATTTGGGACAAAATAAGTGCATCAGTATGATGTCATGGAAAAGGCAAATGAGATCTTAGCAGTTACCAGAGGAAGATTTTCTGCAATGATTGTTAACTATTTCTGCTGTTCTACAAGGTGAGACATACCGAAAATGGTAAGTATAAAAATAAAGGTAAACATAAACCTGTAAATCTTTTATCCAACTGTATGACTTGTTATGTAATAGTAAGGTTTCCACAGATTTTTGTGCTGTTTACATTGCTCCTTATAATTTTCTTCCATGGAACAATCTTGTTCAGCTGTGGTCATTATTCTATTTATTTCAGGAAGGACCATGGCACTTTTCAAGACAAGGACCCTGGTGCTTGTATAATGAAGGAAACTCAAAAGGCAAGAGGTCCCTACCTCAGAAACCTTAAATCCTCCAACAATTTGTCAAAATACATTTCTTTTTAAAATTTTACTGGCTATTGTTGATTGCCATAGAAGCAGGGGGGAAATCCTCTTGGCTCAGAAGTCACTTTATTTTGCCTTAACAGTGCAAAATGGGTGAAATACATTATAAAGTGGGCTTATACTACCTGAGGCAAGACCTGTGGTCTAATACTTGAGAGAAAGCAGTGAGGCAAATCTGTGGCAGCTGCATTCTTTAAATAGAAATGGGAAAGACCTCTGATAGTACAGGGTTTTTTTC
The DNA here is from genome assembly GCF_000695815.1 of Acanthisitta chloris. Taxonomy (NCBI): domain Eukaryota; kingdom Metazoa; phylum Chordata; class Aves; order Passeriformes; family Acanthisittidae; genus Acanthisitta; species Acanthisitta chloris. Next base: position 29,340 of record NW_008658667.1, read on the forward strand.
TTAAGATAAGAAAAATATTGATGATAACAAAGGGACTGTGACACTAGCTGGACATGAAGATCCCTTACCTAGGAGTTGGAAGAGCAGATCGTGATGACAGGCACAGCTCTGCTGAAGACAACAGAGATATGCCAGTTTAAACCAGCAGATGATTGGGCCCCTTGACTTAGATCTCATAAACACATTTGTTTATAAAGAGGCTTATAGATGGGAAATGAGAAATACTTATTGCTGATAATTTCTGGGAAACATTCTAGAGAGGAATTTGAGGGGGAAGGGAAGGAGTGGCAGTGCTGTGGCTAGGCTTGATGCCAGCCTAAGCAAGTGCTAAAGGTTAAGGTGTAGCAGCGGCAGCAAGTTACAGACGTAATGCAATTAGGAGAGCCTATAATCTGTGGTGTTGGAGCAGGGCGTGGCTAGACTTGCATTACTGTTTGGTAGACCTCACCATGTACTTACATGAGTCTCATTCCTAATGAAGTTTCGAAGATCTCCGTGTTTCATGTATGGAAGAACAACTAACGGGGATCCTTCGTTGCGCAAACAGATTCCCAGCAGTGACAGAACATTGGCATGAGTGAAATCTTTCATGATTATGCCTTCTTTCAGAAACTGAGCTACTTCTTCCAGGTCTGTAATCCCTGAGAAATCCAGTAATAAAATTAGTTAATTAAAAGAAACAGAAACAAACTGGAGTTTATTTCTGTACAGCCTGCCACTGCACAACAATGAGAGACTACAAACGTGCTCCCCGCTTCCCACATTAAAGCTAGGTTATGTGCACTGATTTTCTTACAGTGGCCAAATACAGTCTGTTGGTGATTTTAATTCCGTTTCACCTTTTCTCATTATGAACTATTTAAAACTGGATAACAACACAAAATGTTGTTATAGTCTTTTCCTGTTTTTCCAGCAGCTTTGTCCACTTTTTAGCAACTTAACTTCCAAACCCAAATCTTCAGTATTCAGAAGAATAAAAAAATTACACTGCTTTTCCCTCATTTCCCAGTGTCCTTTTCTTTGCAGAGAAAACATATGGACATTTCATTTGATGTAAAAATATATACCAATGCCTCATGGTAATCTGAAATAATTGGAATTGCTCCAAAGATAAATCTGATTCAGCTGCAACTAAGAATCTTGGTTTGTGAAAGTATACCTCCCTGAAATTTATCAGTTCACTCCAGTTATCTTTGGAATTATAGTAATATCTCACTACTAAACATGTAACTCACTATTCAGTGACTTCACAGCGCAATGAATTTTCCTGCTATCATTGTCCAGCAATGTCCCATGGTACACACACCCAAAATGTCCTGTGTAAAAAAATGAGCAATATTAGCTTTAAGAAGCAAAATTAGCTTTCTGGTATTTTCCACTGGGTAGCAGTTATGCTTTAAGAAAGTGATCACACTCCACTTCTGCCCAATTCCCAACACTTGCAATGTATGCTTCCTAACTAACACATAAAACCATTACATGAAACCACCACTGCATAAAATGAAGACTCTATTTGCAGCACAATTGGTATTTCTTGACCCAAATGGAGAGTATAAGTAATGATAAGGCTGGCACCACCAATGTTTCATGTTCTTGGAATTACTATGCTCACAAAAGACATATCAGCATATTCCCACCATAATCTTCTGTCCTGGAGGCACAGGGAGAGGTTAGGAGCTGACATAACCACTAGATCAGTGGTTCCCAATGATCTGCAAGCCCATGCTAAGAGGTCCACTAGACTGCACAAACTTGATGCATCTTCAGTGGAAAGGACAGTCACCGTGGGCTTACAATCGCTCAGGTCCTGCTATTCCGTGGAAAATGTTGAGTGTTAGAAGTGGTGTGCTGGCCATGGACGGTTTGGGAGCTGGTCACAGACTGGCAGTATCACTAGGCAGCAGTCTCTGCTATGGACTAGTTCCAAGCGTAAAATATCATGAAAAGACAACGAGCAAAGTTTGTGTTCTTTCTTACAGTCTAAGCAGTGAAGTGAATTGCCAGGGACACAGAAATCCTTTCTGATCCTGTGCTTTCCTGCCAAGCAAATGGGGTAGTCTAAAGAAACTGACTATGGAGAAGTCAGGCTGACCTGTTTGAGAAACAGTGAGGTTTGAGCTCCAGGCTCATGCATTACCTTATCCAAAACAAATTATGTACATGTAAATGTGGCTTTCCTTCACAGATGTACTATATACTGGACACTTTTAGCATACTAATATTTGCAGTTAGAAAACAAAATAGTTTTTTCTCTTAAGTGTAATTTCTGCAGAGAAGAAGACTATCTGATTAATTCTACTAGGTTCCAGTCACAAGCACTGGTCAGAGCTCATTTGGCTTTGCTTTTGGCTGGAGGCAAAATTAATACAAAGTTTGTTTGTTTTATAAAAGCAACTAAAATCCCATCAGACCACAGATTGCTCGAGCCTGGGCACAAATCCTAAAGTTTGGATTGGGTGTGTCTCAAATATTTTTGAGTTTGGCCCATTCCTAGTTATAGAGGAGAAAAATTAAAATGGTTAATTATATTGGTGTCATTCCTGATATTTTTCACCATTTAAAAAAAGGGGAAATTACTTGGAGTTTTCCAAAACAAGAAAAGGGCCCACCCTTGCACTGGGGATGATGAAGTGTAATAGATGAAGAGAAACACACTGACTGTTTGTTTGATTTGTGGCTCTTTTCCTGCAGAAGAGGCATTAGGAATATAATTTATAGCCAATTTTAGAATCAATATTCTGATACTCAATAAGAGGCCTGTCATGCATGATCTGTAGAAGTACTGAAAATCCAGTTTGTATTTCAGTTGCTAATAGGTATACTCTATTGTACAGAGTTTAATAAATGTCCCTAACAGAAATACTGGCTTGGGTTACGAAAGGTGAAAGGAACTTGCTTATGGAGATGGAGAGGAATAGGAGTGATGAGACTTGCTATATCAGGGACAAAACTAAGGGGAATTGAGTCAGGAGCCATGCATTGCTGCAGCTGGGATGAGGAACGGGGGGGAATGGAGAGCCTTTGCTGAGAGGAAACATTAAATTCCTGAAGAGCTGGGAGAAACATGGAGGGAAAAGGGTTGTGGGCATTTCACCTGGCCCATGGGGACTTTTACTGAATGCATTAGTGATTGCAGGAGTTTCCTGTGTCATGCAGCAATCATGACAGATCATAGGGTCCATGTTCAAGGTCGCTTGTGCCCCTGCCTCAGCAACCCCTGCCATTCAGGTGTGTGCTTAGGCTTTGTGCAATATCCTGCAGCAGTCTCACTTCTGCACTGCAGCCTCATGGATCAGAAGCCCTGGCTATGCTTTTCTGTAGCCTGGAAAAGGGTGAGAGTGAGGCAGGTGAGGGGGAACCAGCAAGTTTCTGAGTTCAAAGCAGCCCATTAATTGGCAGACTCCTTCCTCCTGATGATGTCTTCTCCAACTGATCAACTGCACACTCCTTCATTTGACTTCAAAGGAGAGCCCCTTGGTTCCCCCCTTGATTCAGTGCATGGGACACAGTGCTGTAAGAGGTAAAAAGCTTGGAAAACCTTTGTGTAAACACCTTATTCAGAATGGTTGCCAAAAGAAGAGCAGTTTGCAAGGTAAGAGTCACAGTACCCACCTCTTCCTATTACTTCATTGAAGTGCACAATAAGGCTGTTAGCACCAATGACCACATGCTGCACTTCTTTGACCAGGTCAGGATTTAAGGCACTGATGTCAATGTGGACATTAGTTTGGAGAAGTGGACTGGCTAAATCTGAGTCTCCACTAGACAGAATCGGGGAGAGGTCAGAGTGAGGATACTGGGCAGGTCTGCACGATCCGTTCTGAGACATGCTTGGAAACTGATCTGCAAGATGAACAGGAACTGTTAGAATCCTTTCAAACTTCCCCTTAGAAAATGAAAAGTTTTATTGCATTGGTAAGCAAAATTTGATTTTATCAGTTTGGAAGTGGCTTGGCTTTGTGGAAGTTTTGGTCACAAAGGGAAAATGAAAATATGCATTGCTAATCTGCCAAACTCCAGAAAAAACATGTCACTAGAAACTTATGCTTGTCTCAGCTCTACTTTTATGAAAGTAAATGGCAAAACTTCCACTTTTCTGAGGAGATGGAATCAAGCCTCATCACTTCTTGCCAAGTAGAGGTTATAGTAATTGGGAGGAACAAGTAAAGCAGAAAAAATTCACCAGTACAGGAGAAGGTACTGAACAACTAAAAACATGAAACCTTTTATTATTGTCATGTTCTAATTTGGTAGAGAACTTTACATTTAGTGAAGGTTTCCAAACTGCTGATGACTAGCTATATTTATCCAATGGTAAATATTCAACCAGGGAAATGCCTAGAGGTGATTCATATCCTGTAACTGCTGAAGATAATACAGTTGGTGTTACTCATGAAAATAACATGAGCCATCTGATATAGCAGAAATTAAAATATTTCAGTAAAGCCAGGAGTATTTATTTGAGAATTATTTTTTATCAACATCATGCTAGACAGGTATTTCACACTGTTTTTGTTTCAAAGATTTTTTCCCAGTATTTTATGTGATTGAATGAAAGAACTAAGTTGAATTTATACCAATTTCAGTTTGGAATGATTTCAGTGGAGTTGATGAGCAGAATTTAGTCCAGGGTCAAAAAAAAACCCACAAAAAAGGGGTATAATTTTAACACCAGAAATTTTCAGGTATTTTATCACAACAAGTAAAAGATGTTGTACAGACATACTTTACATATTTCTGTATAAAACCTGGGAAATTTTCATTGCTGCTGTTATCACTCTAGGTACTGAGAAAAACTCTGTGCTATTCTATCTAGAAGCAAAAATACCAACTCTTATATTTACAAACCAGTATATTTGTTATTGAGGCCAAATATCTATTTAATAACCATGGTAGAATAATCTAGCCATTTCTTGCCATTTTCTATCCATGAAAGTTCCTGTTATTTTATTTTATGACAGTAATTGACATAAACATTGCTAGAGAAACATTAAGTGAACACAACTCCTTCTTAGGTGCACTCCCTGCTGTGCTTTGCCAGTACAGTGGCCCCAGGACCACTGCAGATTTAGTTTCCACCAATGATCTTTGCATAGTTGTGTCCCATGTACCACTTTCCCTTACAGCCAGTGGCACAGGCTTTCCTTTTCCTTTGGGAATTCTTCAGTCAAGAAACTTCCCGTATGAGCTGGGGGCAGCAATTAAAGAATAACAAAGGAAGATGGGAACAGGGCTGTCCCTCAAACAGCTCCATGACTGGGGCTTACAAGGGTGGAATAAGGATTTGGGGTGATTTCCATTGAGTTGTATATGACAGCACTTGAAGTAGTACAAGATTATGTCTATAACAAAACTAAAGAATATCTGTGATATCTCACATACCGTAATGTGGTAACTCCTAAAAGTTAAAGGCTCATTAATGGTAATCACAGAACATGGTATCCATATGTCTTAAAGGAGCTGTTCAGCCTGATGTGGTATGATAAGTGTAGCAGGCTGCTCTTCTGAAGAATATGCACTGTAAAGTGCTGTTATACAGCACAAAAAACTATTTGGCACAGGGTTATTCTTCCCTGAGACTGGCATCTTGGCTCATGTGGACCTACACTCACAGTTTTCATATTCCTGTAGCCTAATTTTAAAAATCAACATTTCTGCATTATGCAATGGCCTGTTTTACAGGATGGGCATTAATAAACAAAATTCCGTGTCCTATGTTGGGCCAACAGAACTGCTTTATGATGACTGTATGAAGTCACTGGGACAGACTAAACCTACAGCCACTTGATGTTTTCCTTAAAATCAGAGCAGATTTGCACACGGTGTACAGACCTCATGATAACACAAAATCTTTGTATCCACTAGCTCTTAATAAATTGTGGAGCATACTTATAGAGAGTTTTTACTAGTAGTATTTTATATATTCCTCACACCTGAGTAAAAGTAAAAATCCTTTGCACCTGAATCTTGGGAAGCACCTGAGAAGCTCAGTTAAAATAGCAAGCCTGTGAACACGAGAGTCCCAAAAATGCAGACACAGAAAAACCAGATGAGAAATAGAAATTGAGACACTGATCAAAATAGCTATCATCTGAAGATGCATGAAAAGCAAGACATAAAAACTATTAATAGAGGAATAGAATACCTTCCTGAAACGTTGATCTGTAGTCTACAGACTCGCTTGAAACCATTTCTGTGGTTGGACTCACACTCCTGGCACTCACCAGCCTGTCCAGGTGAGGGGTGTGCACTCTGCCATCATAGCGCACTAGGTCGCTTCCCAGATCTGAACGGCAAGGAGAAAGAAATATTAGAAAACTCTCATGTTTTCAGTATGTCGATATTCATTTAGCTATTTATTCAAATTTAGATGTTCTGCTCTGCTGGGAAGAGGGTCAGGTTGTTGCTGTGGCAGCCATTTGCAGGACCTGAACTTGAGCTATTTGTACAGCACAAGATTTGCTGCAATTTGTGTTAATGACCCACTCTTGGCCACACTGGAAGATTGAAGACAGCTTTGAGGGCTCTAGGAACATCTTCATGGTCTGACTGTGATACCACTTCAGAACAAGTCTTGATTATATACTAGCTCCCCTCCTCCTCCCACCTTGCATAGTGTGGCAGTTCCCACTGGAAGGAAACCCAGACACAGGGGCCAGAGAGGACGCAGAGTCTGACCAAGTTCCTGTTTTGGGTGAATAAGAGACCAGGACACTATAGTGCTCTGTGTCTTGCACAACTCAGGCACAGCCTGGAGGACTACAAGGCAACTGGATGAAGCTGAAGTGCTTGTGATTCCATGCATGTCATTTACTCATCCCTTCTTCCAAGGCTGACTGGGGAATATAAGTTACTAAGTTTTCCTAATAGCTCAGAGTGCCTCTGAAATCCTTCTGCTTAAGGCATAATGTGGCCTTTCACCCAGCTGAGGCAAGAGCCAAATGCTGAAATGCAACTAAACATTTGGACTTGATTGTGAAACCTCTGCTGACAGGTTACAACAGGGCATCACATGGTAGTTGAGCAAAGCACAAAATTATGACAGTTTTTAAAATCTAACATATAATAATGGAATTATTGGATGGGATTGACTATGACAGACCTTTAATTTGTTTCTTCTTCCTTCTCCAGAGCAAAGCCACCAAAAAGATAAAAGTCAAAACTGCTGTTGAAAGTATTCCAGCAATTAGTCCTGTGAAATTCTCATCTTGCTGGATCAGCACTTTTCCGATAACTACTGACAAAACTTCTTGCTTCCACTGAAACAGCGAAGAGAAAAAGTACTGTGATGATTTCAAAAGACAAGTAAGAACTAGATTAGTAGTACTAAAGTATGATCTGCTATGTCCCATGAGTATTAAATCTGTTATGGTCCCACTTTTACCAGCTGTTAATTCAAAATGCTAAATTCATACTTTTACTCAAATGGTGCACAGAAATGTACAGGCCTGTGGATATATGGGCTGAGAGGTACATGAAAAAACAGCCCAACTGTCTTTAATATGTGTCCTTCTGGCATAAATACACTGTAATATCAAACTCACTCTCTTGTTGACAGCGTGCCTGTATTTTAGTTCCCAAGGTCACGTGAACCTGTTCCTTGCCAGCTTCTAGCTTGCTGACAGTTTAAAGAAACAAAACAAAACAAAAAAACCAACCCCAAAAATCAACAACCAAACAAACACCAAGCAGCTAACAGGGAAAAACTGTTTTAGGCCACACAGCACTAGCTCAGCCAGTTGGAATGCATTTGGCCATCTTTTCTCTTCCTTCTGTGGAATTCATTCCTCTGGGTACTCTAATGATGGATTTGCCCGTCAAAAGAGCAAATTTTCTTCTCTGCTGGGCAGACTGCAATTTCTGAGTCTCCTTGCCAGTAAACAAGCAGAAACCTTATTTAACCCCTTTATGTTTTGTTCTTTTCTGTGCATGAGACACATGTCACACATATATGTTTCTTAAAGGTTAAGAAAATATCCCATAGTAGAACTGATTGAATGTAGTGTTAGTCCTGGCTGCATATGTAAAAATATGAAATACTAACCTAATGCAATCTGTGCACAAGTCTTCCATGAAACTAGGCACTTACAGGTCTGGGAAAGAGATACACCAAAAGGAGAGCTGCATCTAATTTTACAGTTTGCCTGATTTATCCAATATATTTAATATTTACTTAAAAAATTAAAATGCATATTTACTATATTAATAAATCAAATTAGTTATTACTATTTACTTATATTGCAGTAGCACATAGGATATCATTCACAGCCCTGGATCCTGTTGAGATGAATGCCATAAACACAAAGGAAAAATAGATGGTCTCTGCTTCAAGGAGCTTACATAGATTTTGATCCTAATCACACTTACATGACTGGCAAAGTCTCCACCGTTTTCAGTGAATCAGAGTCCATGATCAAAAAATTTCATAGTTTAAAGGTAATCCCATTCCACTGTGATTTTCCTTTTTTTTGGTATTTAAAACATACAAAGATGCTAAAAGATTTGTGTCACATTCTATGAATCAGTATGTCTACAATTTAAATTTGCAATAACACATTGAATGACTCTAGTGAGACCACCTTTAGAACAATGGTCTACTCAAGCATTTGTCCTAAGTATCCACTTCTTAAAAAAAGAATTGAAATGAAATTATAAAAAGCAGACAAAAAAAACCTTCCAGGAAGGATCTGATCCTCTTGACTGCAGCAGAATTTTTTGTTGAAGAAAGGGCTTGTGAGTTCCAAACTAAACCTACTCCATTATAGCTTCTCATTCTTCCCCATATGTTTCTTCCTGTGTTTGGATTAATAACTATAATTTTATATCTGTGCTTAATTCAGGTCCTGCTTTATGCCTAAGGCTCTAGAAAGTGTCTGTACGAACAGGCAATAACGACAACAACAATAAAATTTATTTTAAGATAGTTGATATCATTTGAATTTCCACCCCAAACAAACAAAAGATATCTCTGGAAGCACAGGCTTAGGCTTAAATTTAAAGCTTATGGGTTCAATAGTGACATTGGGAATGATAATAAAAATGGCATTAATATCTCACGTGTGGTGTAGTTGCCTCACCTCTACATTTAGCTCACTGTTGGACTTCAGGAGATCACTGGGAACCATGCACAGAATTGACTCGGACTGCACTAGGAGGTTTTCGCAGCTTTTATTTCCAACTTTTAGCACCTCTCCTTTAATAGCTTCTGAATCAATATACTTTCCCTTGGAAAAAAAAATCAATTTCATATTACATAAACATCTCATAGAAGTTAAGAAGCCCTTTTACCAGCTTGGAAATGTTTTTAATGGAAAAACAATTGTGAAATAAAAGAGTAATCACAATTTACACTGTCCTGCAGTGTATAAGGTTTTTTCATGTAAATGGGACTTTGATAGACAGGCCCGAGTAGGATGATAAAGTTTACAGATAAAATCTGCTGTTACTAATACTCATACAGGCCATACAGACTTCTAAAAATGTAAGTGCCCAAAGGATTAATCCTGTTGGTCCTGTTTAGATTTTTTCCTATTTTGCACAAGAAAGGGCACATTATGTAATGCTGTTGTTAAACAAAATGGCATTATATTATACCCAAGCTCAATGCATCTCAAACATTTTGTTTCACGAGTGGTTATGGTAGCAGAAGTGAACCTTTCAAAAAGGAGTAATCATTTATAATAACACACAAATCTGTAGTAACATATTCCATGGACCAAAACCCAAAAGTAACCCTGGTAAAAATGAGAGCATGAAAAGTGCGCTCCCTACTCAGAAAACCTGCTTTCACATCCCAGACTTGGATGAAAAATTATTCCTCTGGTATTGTGATAGTAGCATCCAAAGGTCAAGTTCAGGATCTTTTGTGCTCAGGAGTGCATCAGTATTTAAGAAGCTGCCCTACCCCATGTATAGCCCATCTTAAGATGAAAGAAGAGGCATATTAAACAGGATTAGAAGAGGAGAAGGGAGTATAGGACTAACACAGGCTATTTATGTGGGCTGGATCTGGGAATTTTCCATGAGAAGTGAGGAAGGCATCACAGCTGACACTGCTATGAGGCCTTTTATATTGGAAAGGAAACAAGTATCCCATTCTGAGGGCAAAAAAAATCATCTTACTTTGGCATATGTTTCAGATCTCCTGCAAAATGAGACTGAACCCTGGGAAAATTGTAATAAATGTATACAAGAGCCAGTCTAATGTCCTATTTTGACTGGCAATGCCACATCCTAGGTAAATGCTTTTTAATTGTGGGCCATAAAAGTCCATTTTGCACTCTATCCTCTGTCTAATTGGAGCCATTCTGTTTGGTGTTAAATAAAGATTCAACAGGCCAGGGAGCATGTGATTGACCTCTTATTGCTTATTAGTATAGACACTTGCTGCAGCATGTGAGCCATTCATGTTCAAAACTTCCTTTGAATGATGTACCTCAAAAGACTTGAATCTCAGTTTTCCATCTTCAGGATAAATATATTATCCAGAAGAGTGTGGTTAAGTAGCCTCTTTTTCTTCTATACCAAAGCTTAGAATTTTTTTCTCCATCAAAACTGATACCCAAATGGAAAAGAACCCCCATACTTATGTTTCCTAAGGTGGCCCTTAGCTAGTTATAAAGAAGATGGTAGCTTTTACTTGCTACTATTACCATTATGTTACCATTAATATATTATACTTTCAAACATACTCACAACAATATCTCAGCACCTTAAGGGTTTCAAAACTCTTTCAGCAGTGGTTTTGCTCTTCTCAGGACAACAGAACTTGCCTATGATTTTAAGAAAAGGAGGAAACTGGCTCCTGTGAGAACTGGGAAACTGCATTTCCTCTTTTGAAATGTGTATTGCTCCCTTCTTGGTGTGCAATGCTCTTGCACACAAGCGTGGAGAAGTTCATTACTAGACTGAGTATCTGTTGCAAACCAATCTGATAGCTCAAGCAGCTCACAGCTTAAGAGAGACAGGAATAATTTGGGTAGGGTAAAAGTCTAGAAACAGCAGAACCACAAACCAAGGTGCAAAAATGTTGAGATTGGTGTCAGAATTTTTGTGGTTCCTAAGCAGAGTGAGTTGACAAGGGAAGAATAAGGAGTTACTGCAGCTGCAGAGCTTCCTCTTCAGCTTGGACAAAAATACCATGGTTTCCATACTGCTCTCTTTTGGATCAGATGTTGAGAGTAACATAATTTCCTATGCAAAGTGGAAGATTGACAATAGAGTGACCTACAAATAGGCAAGAAGAGTTTCTTAAGATTGTCTCATAAAGCACATGTTGCACTGGCTTAGGAATAGAGCAGACAATTTATTAAATCTTGCCCTACTATGAGTTTTAAGATGTAAGTGCCAGAGGACAGGCAGTATCTCAGATATGCTGTGCAACATGTCAGTTGTTACACATGAAATCATAGAAATGAAAATTGTGCTACCTATCTCCCTAGTGGAAGATTTATATTTAAAAATACACTTTAGTTACTGGCAACCCATGCCTAGGCAGCCTCTGGAATAAAGCACAGAGTCCCCACACCAGCTTAGTGCACAAGCACAACCCCTGACAAGGTCAGGCTTCTGAGCAGACTGAGGAAAGAAGCTGTTTCTTTTTTTTGTTTCTTTTTTTTTCCATCTTCACAGCTAGGATGCACTGGGTTGTCAGCATCTCAGCTTGCAGGACTGGGTCAGTGGCTCCTGTGGCAGGCAGCAAGTGGACTCTGATGTTTCACTGCTGGGGACAGCTAAAGACCTGAGTTTGCTGAAGAGAGCAGAGTTTCTCATGCTCTGAGAGCTTCTCATGGTGGCAGGACATGGGAGCACTTCTGAAGTGATGTCTTCAAGGTGTTGAAGCAGAGAAGTGTCTCAAGCCACTCTGTCATGACCCCTCTGACTGGGGCATGGTGGGCACTGAGAGACTTCAAAGAGCCACATACTTGGCAGAGGAAGACAGTGATGATGTGGGACCTTGAGAGGCTGGCACTGAAGACAAGGAGGACTGGCATTTGTGGCAAACAGTGCCCTGACTGCATTTTAAATAGAAGACCTAATGTTTTCTTGTGTGCAACATTTTCTTACAAAAACATCTTGTCATCAGGGTAAACCAAACAGAACCTTTCAATTGGTACCCACTGTCATTTGATGAAAGACAAATATGTCACACTAGATTAGTTAGATTGAAAAACTTGTGATAAAAGCTCCCTCCACCCCTCTGAAACTAATTAAGAAAGAGATAAAAGAACTTTGGTTTGGTAGAACAGACTGTTCACTGAAGCAAGCTGCCATTTAATTTCATGCTGAGCTTGCTTAATTACTGCACAAAATATGATCATGAGGCATGTAAACTTGTGTGTATTTTTGAATGTGGGTATGGGGTGAGGGAAAAGTGTTGCCAATATGGCTTGTAATGATCTTTTGGCTCCTGACTATAATTTATGAAAGTTGCCTCACTGTTTTGATAGAAGCATCCCACTATAACTAATTCTGTTTAGGGGAAGATGTTAAATTGGTGCTTCTTCATGCTTTGTTCTAGGAGACCAACTTTCACTATTGCTATTCTTCAGCTGGTTGCCAGGAGATAACCAGGACATTAGGCTTAGGGAGACATCTGCCTTGGGAGCCATGACTACAGGTCAATACTACAAAATTGTAACTTTGGTCAGTTGTCACTAGGGCAGTCCTCAGCCAGCCTTATCTACATGGCTTCTTCCCAGCAATGAACAGCACTTGAGACCTCCTTTAGGGAGAATAAAAGGTTCAAGAGATAAAAAACCCAACTAATTTTTAACCCAGGTTTCGAGTGGATTTTGTCTGAGCAGCCTTCCATGCGGAGATGACTGGCACTGTAGATGAAAGGAGAGCACTGGCCAAGCAGACCTTGGTTTTAGCAAGTTTTGCAACACAGTCTCTCCTAGCAATGAAAACAAATTAGGATGGTATGGACTGGATGGGTGGCCTATAAGGTAGTGAAAAAGCTCAAATCTCAGAAGTCTAACAAGTGTTATTTGTCAATGGCTGATACTGGGATCAATACTACTTAAAATCTTTACTGTCAACCTGGACAAAGGAATAGGATGCACTGTCTTTGAGCTTTCAGATGACATCAGATTTAGGAAAATTACTGATATACTGGATCATAATGTGAAAGGAGGCAGCAGTATGCCACCATAGTGATGGAGGTTCAGCACATATTTTAGCAGCAGCAAAGCCAGTAGGTTGAAGGCAATTGTTCTGCTCTGGTCAGGACTTGTTAAGCCACACCTGGAGAATCGTGTCAAGTTTTGAACCACACAAAACAAGACAGACACTGACAAACTGGATGAAGAGGGCCATTGAGCTAGGAGGGGAGCTCAAGCACAGGTTATACAATGCAAGGCTAGTGAGGTTGGGTTTTTTAATTCTCCATTCTTGGAGATTTTCAAAACTCATCTGGCCATAGGCAACCTGACCTAATTTTTAACTTAGCCCTGTTTTGAGCAACGGGATTAGACTATGAAGACCTCCAGAGGTTCCTTCCAATCTAAGTTACTCTACGATTCTTCTCAAATTAGTCCTCTTTCCAACTAGTTGATATGCATGACCTGGAAAATACTGGAAAACACTGCTGTCATTGCACAGAGGCACTGAGCCATGCAGAAGCTAAATATTCCCAGCTCTCCACTGACCAGCACACCAGAACTCTTTCTAGTGTTTCTCTCTAACTCTTAACAAGAGAATTTCTCTGCATTGAGGAAGGAGTGATTGTATGGCCAAGAGTTCCAAGTAGAAAAATAAAATATAAAAATGAAATCAGGCCAATTATTCTTTGGTATTTGCCCAAAACACTTTGCAGAGACAGATTAATATTCAGAAAGTTTGCCTGGAACTCAGCAAGGCTGGCAGAAGCTCTGAAGTAATCCCTCTGATGTCTTGCAGCTCAGAAGGTGACCCACTGGACCAGCTTAGAGTCAAAGACCTCAGGGCTTCAAGATTTCATAACTGTGAGAGGGGAAAAGTTTTGTCTTACAGAGCTATGCAGGAGCTACACAAAGAGATGACCCAAGCATTTAGACTGACTTTCTTCCATAAAGCATTTTTATAGATAGTACTCTATATAAATTATAGATATTTCTATAAATTATATACACATGACAAGAAATTTTCATAAGCATTCATTGCAAATTAGAAATACCCATATTTATAACTTTTCTATTTGATACTCTAACTCAGAAAAGCACTAGGTTTCAAGAAATTGGACTGTCACAAAATACATTATACTTTCTCCTCGGTACTGTATCAGAGAGCAGCCTGTGCCTATGAGGGCCCCACATTCCTAGGAGATGTTTGTCAGTGCCATGTAGGCTATTCTCAATGCTCTTTGAAGAGGCATTCACATCAACTTTGCATTTTTCATGGATCTATAAATATTTAGGCTACAGCAGTGACTGATCCTCATGAGTGACTTCATGCATAGGCCAGAGTTTCCCTCAGCTCAAGAGAGCTGAAGCTGCTAAGCTGCTTTCTAATGGCAACTCCACTGTCTTTCATGATGAGGGCACAAACCATGTGACAGTAAAAGCAGGGACTTGCCACAGACCACATTTATCAGGTTCTGGGCTGCTGGCCATGTTTAATCCTGAACTGGTGACGCAGCTCACTGCAATCAGGAGCTGATGCAGCACTGTCCTCCCACGGGGACAAGGAAAGCCCCTCTCCCACTCCACCTGATGCCAACAACCACCCTGGTCTATGTATCTTTGTTTCCAGCTCTGCATCTGTTAAGCTGTGACAGCTAAGGGCTCAGGTGAACACAGTACTGAATGCACTGCTCCCTTTACCCTCTCTTCCTTGGGGCTTCCTTTATTTCATCAAACTGTCTGTTCCACACTGCACTGCTGATGTGCACTTGCAAATAATTGAAAAAGTAATTTCAGCATTTCTTACCTTAATTTCCAGAACATTTTGTTTGCCTCTTGAGATGAACACTGGCTTTTCAAAATACTTAAATACAGGATTATTTACATAATCAAAATCAAAGTACATGGAGCTGGCACCATCAAAAATAAAGAACACTTTGGCTACAAAAGGTGGTTGGAGATTGAAAGCTTTCAGTGAAGGTGTTGCACAGCAGATTATCTCTGAGCTAGAGTGGTGGCTACATGCCTGTAAGAAAAAAAAGAGGTAATTGCAGTATATACGTGCATAGGAAGTCACTGATTAACGTAACTGTTCTTTAACAATACACACATATTGAAAAAATAAACGCCAAGGGTCTTGTTCTTCTTTAGTCAAAGTAAAATCCTGATCAGCACTACACAGTTTGTGTAGAGCTGGGAGAAAAGTATAAAAACTTCATGTCAATGGTGTTTGCACTCTTGTTGAGGAAATGTTCAAGTAAACAAGCTTCCTGGCCTGATTGTTCACAGCACTTTTAAAGTAAATGTTTTGCAGATAATTAATGGAAAATTATTTCCAAAGCCAAGGACCTTCGGGAGGCTAGTCTGATGTACTGGGCAGCCATAATTCAGCTTACCAAGCCTATGTCACAATGACTGCCACATGGATTTCTCTTCCTTTTTCACTACCAAAGCAATAGCAAGGGACCAAACAAGAAAGTGAAAACAGGGCCAACAAACCTCACTGAAATGCTGGAAAACAGGAGCAAAACACTGTTTACCCACAGAGTAGCTAAGTCACTGTTTCCAGAAAGACACCACGGACTCTGTGAGAAAACACTTTAAAGCCAAAGCCACTATGGATTCTGGGCCAAAAAAGCTCAGCAAGGTGTATATTCTTTCTAAAAATGGTTATGTAAGGTCCCAGGCATGTGGCCCTTGGTGCTTAGGTACACAGTGTCATGCAAGTCCCTGCTGGGAGCGTTGGCTGCGGCACATGCTTCCCACTGTCTCTTGGACCAGGAGGGATGAGATGTTTGCCCCTCAATGCAGTGCAGGAGCTGCCTGACAACAGGCATGAAGCCACACTCATCCCTCACTCTGCTGCTGTTCCTCATGAGGGCCTGATTTTGGGGAAAGCTGTCAGTACACCCCATGACCAGAAGTCCTGCCAGAAGACGCTTGGTGCCATGAGGATGTGATCCAGTACAAAATGTCTGGCCAGGCTGCTTCCCTCTATCACATACTGCCTTGACACAGGACTTGTCTAAACTGTCTTGGTAGTCGACAGAGGGAAACAGGCTCACCTAGAGTGGGTTTCACCTGATTCATTTTAGACAGCAGCTTTAATTAAATTAACAGTGCTCTAGAAGGGTCAACCCTCTCTTGACTGTAAAGGTTTCTACAGGACTACTTTGCTTATAATGTCAACAGCAGATCTGCAAGCATTGCTGGGTGGGTGCTGTGCAGCATCACACAAACTGCAGAGAGGCTTGTTTGTGATTGTATCGTGTACTCCCTTCTCTGTGCCTCCCTTTCATGCTGCCTACCATGGATATGGTTGAAGAACTTCTGGCACAAACAGAGTTGCTTCAGCTCCACAGAAGTGTTTCTCTTCCAACTGTATAAACCTTCTCTGACTAGTTCCCTGCACACTGTGCCCTGACAGCAGAGATTAAACATTTTCTTTTAAAAAAATAATATAAATAGAGTGGATGACATGTGCTTCAGTAAGAATGGGGTTTAGCTCCTAGTCATCATAAACCTTCCATTTGTTCTACAAGAGATTTCCCTGGAAAATCAGCAATGATGTTGAATACCTTTGTGCATCCAGAGAAGGCCAAAAATACATATTTTTCTGATTTGTTTTTCAAATTAAATTTGTTCTCATTATAAAATGCGGCCTGAAGGAGCTGTGAAATTAGTTTACATTTGTCTCTAATATGCTAAATTAATGTAATGTAATTTTGCTGTTTCAGATCTGTGACTAACCATTCAGGCTCTATTAGTTATATACCCACATTAGCTTGAAAAGTGGGATTAAAGTAGCTATCTACAAATCAGCACCTTTTGTTATCACCACAGCAATTCATGTTTCTGTGAATAATATTGTGAAATCTTGAATCTGCCAAGGGAAGCATTTTCAACGTTCTGAGCACTAGAGTTTTAGAGCTCTTACATGTCTGTGAGCTGTGACTTTGGCACTCAGTTAAATAACTTGGTGCAGCTCTCAGTGATGCTAATGGGACTTGCACCTGTGTATCTAACAGCCCATTTAGATTCCTAGCACAAATTCAGAAATATTTGTGCAACCCCCATGACAACAAGGTAAGCTGTGGGACACAAGACAAGGCAGATTTAGACTGTTCTCCTTCTTTTGTTATACATCATTGACCATATCTCAGGCTTTGTTCTATCACATGAACCTAGAAATTAATTTGAATTAGTATGGTAATAAGATGCATCATTAGTATAATGGATGATCAAGCCATACTTTTCCATGATGTATGAATACTCGTAAAGATATCTATCATATTGTGTCGATTCTAAAATGGGATTACTAAAATATATATAATTATAAAACCAAGTATGTTCCAAGTAATCATTATATTTATTGGATTAATGTAAATTCATTAGACTCTTTATCTACTGAAGAGTAGTGATGTCTCTTAAATGAATAGCAGTGGTATTCATAACTTTGTTTGTGGCTACCTATTAGAATCAGATACTTTACTTTATCAGGCTAGTCTCTGAAGAGGAAGCTTACAGAAAATGATAAAAATCTAATAACACTCTTTGGAGGGGATGTGATGTGACTGATTGGTAAGGTCAAGAGAAATCTTATTTGCAATGCCCTTATTGGTATATGATTTGACATGACATTTTTACCTTGAAATTGGTTTTAGCAATTGAAGAATATGACAGTTTAGTTTTCAAGAAATATTGGATTGAAGATCTATACGAAAAAAACCTTAATTCAATCTATTGCCTTCTCAATTAAGATACTGCCTATCACCCAGCACCTTTAACTTTTATTTAATTAGGCTTTAAGGTACATTCACTTTAAAAGCTAAGCCTACATCCTTCTTGTGACTATAATCTACATCTGAAGATTATGAGGAAGAAAAGATATAAAAATTACAGTGCATTTCACAAGCATAAGTAAATGCTATACCCCAAAGGGAATAATAATCTATTGTACAATGCATATGACTCATCACTTAAAGGTATGTATTCTTGTTTCATTTGTAAGATATGACCCCTGAGGCAATTAATTCAAACCTGACCTACAGAGTCTGAACTTCTGTGCCCAATTCAATTCTTTTTCATCTGATAGAACAACAGGAAAAGTATGAGGGAGGATCTTTGAGCTCCAGAGGTCTCCCAGCAGCTGACCCAGATAAGAGAGGGGCAGTTGGATGTGTATTACAGGATCTGCAGCTGTCAGAAGGGAGAAAGGGGCCAATTTGTCCTTTCATAAAAGTAAACTTTTGCATTCCAGTGAGGAATGAAAGATAAATGATGTTAAAGACAGACTGGGAGACTCTCCAACCATCTTTGCCAAAGGATGATTTCTCAATAGAAAGAGACAAAACTACAGGTTCAACTTGAGGAAAAACCCATTCAGAAGACTTTTCTGTGTAAAGCAGTGACACTCAAGCAGTGCATCTTGAAGGTTTTTCAGAGGACTCATTGGCTCTTGCTGTCATTCCAGGTAGTGCAATGAATGCCCCTAATGGATCAGTAGCATTTATTCTATTTGTCTTCTTAGATGAAGGTGTGGGAGATGATACTTCTAGTCTATCAGCTCATGGGACCAGAAGGTAGAGTAAAACCTCTCTCACTCCTGCATCTGAGAGCCAGCCCTTCAAACCATGTGACCAATGCTGCCTGGGAGTCTAAATGCCCCCCAGGGGCTTGGGCTGGTCACTGTACCTTGTAGCACCACATCCCTGGCACATCAGTGATTTCACACTGTGGCTTTTCCCTGGCACCCCCTGCTGTACTTTTTCCTTGGCAGGAGATGTGCAGGAGATGCAGATTTGGCACAGAAAGAAAGGCAAATGTTTCCCCTTTGTGTGGGAAACTGCTGGACTTCTGTGGCAGCTTTATGCCACAGAGTAAAGACCAATAGAGGATTCAAGACAGTGTCTTCAGATAGGTAGTCAGGAATATCTTCAATAATCACACACTCACCACCCACACTTTCCAGGGAATTTGTATCATCACTATTTAATAGATCTAAGGTAGACACTCACTGGTGAATCTAGGCATTTTGATGAGTATTATGAGTATGGGTTGTTCACAAACTTGTAAACATTGAAGGAAGCAGAAAATGACATCTAGCAGGGAGAAATCAAGAAACACTAAAGATCATTCAAGAGACTACTTACTGAAGAGATAATTAAAAGTCTGTGGAAAGATATGATCTTGTACAGCTACAGGGTTAGCTGTTGAATGTCATGTATTAGGTGCTTTTCCTTAGTTTTGCAGCCTTGCATATCTTGGGACATTCATGGTTAGAAGAGATTAAGCAGTGGGAATATATATACAAATATTAAAAATATTAAAAATACTACAACATAGAATCCTTGAAAGACCACTTGTTCAGTATGGAGGAATCAATACAAAGTACAGGCATTCAAAGAGAAAACACTGGCCCCAAGTGCTTCAGTAGCAGAAGAATCATCTAGCAGGACTTACAGCAGAGGTTAGAAGACACTTTCGATCAAACACCTAATCAAACACCATTCCAAACTGTGCTTTTTTTTTTTTACACAGGCATAATGCAAAATGAAAGGAAGGAACAAGCTGCTTCCTTGCTTATGCAGCTCATACAGTAACTGGATATGAGAGCAGAAGTGAGAGGGTGTCTGTATCCTTATGCATCCTCTAGAGCTGTTAGGAATTTATGCAACACTGCCTAAATTCATATTTTGTTCCTAGTCAGAGCAAATAATAAAAAGAACTAATGAAATAGGAATTAAAAAGAAACACATTGCAAGTATTGAAACATATGGTTCAATAAATCTAGAACATTTTTTCACTCATTGAAATAACAAATTCAAAGAAGGCAAAATGTATATTTTGACAGTGTTAACACAGAATATAATGTAAACACAACTAGGGTGAACAGAGTCTTGAATAATTTTAAGGAAATTGAAATAAAGATAAAAGTTGAAACAAGGCATTTTTGCCTTATAGAAGAAAAAATGTCAGGAATACTAAACTAGAAACATGAAAGCTGAAAATCTCAAATGCTTCTTGTATAGGGGGCTGGCATATTTCCCCCACAACTTTTTGGTCCCAGTGAAGCTGCACTTCTTGCAGGGAGCTGTTCCAGAAAAACTTTTATCAGCTCACCTCTTCCACCAGGATAGAAAGAAAGAGGCAGAGAAGAGCAAATGCCCCAGGGCATGTCAGCTGGCTGCTCCCTGAGAATTTGGGATGCAGAGCATCCCAAACAGCTCCTGGTGCTTACAAAAGTGACCCTCCACTTACATTATGACTCTAGGCCACAACTAAACCTGAGGATGGAGAGCTGCCAGGAAAAGGTCAGACCTGTTTCAAATTGGGCACCACCAGTTTTAGGCAAATGGAAGAGAGCCTGGAAGGTGACAGAAAGAATGAGAACTCTAGGAAACAACATTTATCAGGAGAATTTGGAGCTGTTCAGTTTGTTTTAACTGGGAAAGAGAAAGGCAGAATCATCATGTAGTGCAGATATGTAGAATTAACAGGAGAGAGATAATGTCTTGCTTGTGTCCACTGAGGGTTAAACAAGAATCTGTGTAATTAGCAGCAGGATTTGGGTTAATTATTAGAAAGAAGTCTTTCCAAACCACTAGGTAAGCAGGTAGAGCAGCTCTCTCTAAAGCTTGTTCAAGCAAGGTTGTGAAATTTCTTTCACAAGGAGCTTTAATAATAGCCTAGACAAATATTCATCAGGCAGTGGTCTGCATACATTTGTTCCTGGCACAGGCAAATGGGCCAGGCTAGGTCTCTGTGGTCCCTTTCCTTTGATGCTTTGGGATGTGTTTCAGTGCTGGCTTTGGTTTTCCCAAGAGCCAGAGTTTCTGAATGATGACAAAAGCAGCTTCTTGGAGGAGGCTGGTGAGAGAAAACTGGAAAGAAAAAGGGCTTAAAAAACAATTAAAAAATTGACTCATTTAGCTCTCCTCTCCCAAACTAAGGAAGCAAAATAATATATAACCTCAGCTGTAGCCTTCTTAAGCATTTTGGGTTGTATTTTACTATTTGTCTGGGTTTGGTCTTCTCAGGACCACAACCTGCCTTGTCCTTTATAAATGGGATAGTTGGTCATTGCAGTGATCTCGATCCCTACTGGAAATAGTTCTTCATTGTTGTTTATTTTTGTAATGACTGGACGAAATTCTGGGGGCTTTGGCATATCTCTCGTGCATAAGACCTGGAATCTCCAGTGCTGGATGGGTCAGACTGCAGCCATAGGCATCTTCCACCAGCAATTTCCTCTGTTACAGAGTGCAATCTTGTTTTGCCACTTATAAATCTTCCCTTTCCACCTGAGAACTAATATTCTTCCCTGAGAAATATGCTTGAGGTAAAGACTAGTGGCAGAACAAATGGCTGACACAGAGGCAGGGAAGGCCACCCAGTGCCAAAAGCCTTTAATTTCAATAGAGCAAAAATATATTGCTTGGGCAGAGTCAGAGTATAAAACACTCTGGATTATAATGTTTGAGGTTATATTCCACCTTTTGTCCAGGGTTAATAAACTTGTGTACAGCTGCTTTGACACTGGAGCAAATTTCTTAGATGTCGGCAGTGGTAGGGAACAGATTTGTGTG
The DNA here is from genome assembly GCF_000695815.1 of Acanthisitta chloris. NCBI lineage: Eukaryota > Metazoa > Chordata > Aves > Passeriformes > Acanthisittidae > Acanthisitta > Acanthisitta chloris. The sequence continues at coordinate 51,031 of NW_008658667.1, forward strand.
TTGCCAAATTATCACACACACTGCAAGGTATGAAAACAAAAAGAGTAAAGGAGATCATTCTCACTGTCTATGTCAATGTCTTTTTTCAACAGCAGGTTAAAAGGCAGGATGAAAGCAAACCACTGCTTAAAGGCAAGGTTGCTCCCCAAGTATTTGGGGGAGAGAATAAATTCTACAGTGTTCATAGCCTGGAGTTGCCAGTCACTTTTGGACAGTGGATTTAGCTCTTTAAAACTTCAGTTCCTCTCAAATCTTTCAACTTTCTGAGAAAGTCCCAAATATTTGACAAGCAAGGTATGCAGTCTCCGGGCCTTAAGAGAAACAATATTGCATATTCTCACAAGGCAACACAGAAAGCAAATGAATGATCTTTACTTCAAAAAAAGACTGCTCAAATCCACACAAAGCAACATCTGAAAACCTGATATTGACAATATTTTCTTTGGAAATGTTTTGTGTTTATAAATAATCATATCCGCAATACTCAAAACCTAATAAATTTTGATTTTGGTTGATTTCACTGAAATGTTTTGTTTTCTGACTAACAGGTAAAGTGATTTCTTGATAACATTGAACACTATTTCATTGCAAAGATACTGATTTTCAGATTAAAATCTGAACACATAAAATTACAAAGCACGACTACATGCTGCTGAAATTCAGGTCCTGACACTCATAATATTATACAAATTAGGATCATGAAGAATATGATGACCTTGAAACTATAAAAGACTGCAAATTTGCAGACATACCATTTAAAATGCATTGAGCAAACCTATATCTAATACTTAGAATTCAATACAGGAAATAGTGTATGATGATAATTAGAAGTAAGATGAGAATATGAGCAGTAACGTAGCATGCCATAAAGAGTGTAGGTCAATTTAGCTACAGTTAGGCTAAACAGACCTTAGAGGATAAGAAAATGCTGGAGGTACAATGCAAATGTGTAGGCAAAAGCTTACAGAAAATGGTTTCAGTACAATTAGCCAATAAATGCCATCTTTGCCTTTAAAAACTAAAGCAGATCAGCTGGTCACTCTGTACACCTTATTTAGATTTAGACACTGTGTAGTGTCAACTCAGGAACAAAAGAAATCTTAGACCCCTGACTGATCCTCTGTTCACACAAAGGTACCCAACTGCAACATCCCAAACCTCTCAAAAAACTGCTAAGCTTTGATAAGTTAGGAAAGATTTACCCTGTCAGGGAATTTGAGAATCAGAAATTGTTCAAAGTAATACTAACTTCTGATTTTACATATTTACTTTTCCTCTTTCTCTGATGCATATCCACAGTCACCACTTGAATATATTTCCTACCTATCAAAGTAGTGCTTGAACTTGCTATGTAACCTGGCATATCTGTATTGCATTGCTCTGTGCTTAGTCACTGAATTTGCATTGTTAAATTACAACATAAAAATGTTATTATCAGATACTGCAAAACCCTTATTTTTTGGAAAAGGTTCCTTGAAAACTGTTATTCTGCCCTCAGCTTAATTTCAAATTTGTTGTTGAATTTTACCTGTACAGTGGAAACTGTCTGTAGAGGAAACACCAAAATATCAGTGGAAGCCCAAAAGTTTCAAGGCAAAAGTCAAAGTATTTTGACTGAAAATTCATAACCATACACCACATGAAGATGAAAATACAACAGATTGTCTTCTCTAAGACTGACTCACCATAGAGAAGTTCATTCCCAGTTTAGGTACAGTAATCACCATCTGAGGAAAGCACACTGAGTTCAAGTTGATTCCCTGAACTGTGATTGTACTTCCACCACTAGGAAAAAATTTGTTAAAAAAAAAGGAAAAGAAAAAAAAAAGAAGATAAGTAGGATAATGATATGTCTGCTGTGATAATGTTAATTACAAATTATTTTTTACAGTATATGATAACATAAAACCAGAATTAGGGATATATGGGGTGAATGCAAATACATAGCTTTGAACAGTGAAATTATTTTTCTGGGAAACAAATTTTACACTTACTATAACAACTAATCAAATACAGGAAAAGAAAAATAATTTTTAAAATTGTGGTATGGCAGGGTGTAAAACAAATGTGTACATTTTAAAACAGGGTCCATACTTGTACTTAGCATTTACTAACTTATTTAACTTATTGCTTTCAGTGGTGCTGAAAAAGGTGTCTGTTTTACTGCTGACATTTTTTTGGCAAAGGCAGATGGCTTGGACTAGAGCTACTGAGACCATAAATATGTCACTTGAAAACACATACATACTGCCATACATATATACTCATAATATTTATATAGCACTGGATTTAGCCTATTTTAAAATCCATTTGCTCTCCTGAGTACCACTGACTTGTCACATTAAATGATTTTCCTCACTAATCAGTGTAATGTCCAGACACAGTATAGGAAACACACTCAGCTGTACAGTAGGCACCTCAGCAGGACATCACAGGTAGGCTCAGCAGTGGCTAGGAATGAAATCACATAAAGAAAAGAGGGGCCCTTCCCCCTTCTCTTTCACCTCTGAAAGGAAATGATCTGCCCTCTGCAACTGCACCATAATAGAAGCAATTGGCATGAGAGATAGAGAGAAAAATGCAATTTCTTTTGATAGATTGCTGTGCACTGTAGCCATTCTTTGTTCATTCATTATTTTCTTATTTCTGTAAGAAACTTTTACTCACCTAAGAAAAGACTTGGCTGGATGAATTTTTAAAACAACAGGATCTTCTCTGTATGTGAAATAGCTGCTTGCATTTCGAACAGCTTGATTGATTTTCATTTCCACATGATATTCCTGGGGAATTTGTTGTGCTGGTGTGTAGCACTCCACAGCACTCGCCGATGTGCTGGGAGGACAGAAAAGGGATTTCTTGTCAGCATTATAAAACATGTACTCAGTTTAAAACACCATCCTTTAGTGAGCCCCAACCTTGCCACCTGTAAAACAATGTCATTGATTTTCCCACTGGATAATCGTATTGCAAGAAGTAAGCACAGCATGAGGTAGAAACAGCAACACCACTGCTTAGGCTCAAGATTCATCTTAATTCGGTTGACTTGCCCCTTGCCTGCTGGAAGGTGTTTCCCCAGCACTGGTGACAGCCACATCAGCCCCTGCACCCTGCAAAGGAGCTACCAGCCTGGAAAACAACAGCACACTCCAGGTTTAACGAGAATGACTTATCCACTGTAATCAAGGGATAATGCCTCTTCCAAATCCATCTGCGATACACACCTTTCCCCTGTTATCATGCTTGCCCATGGAAGTCCTCTCCCTACACTGAATTCAGTGAGTGAGCAGGCAGCAGAAGGGTGAAGGGTTCTAAAGTCTGAAGCACATGAAATGAGACCACAGGGAGACACATCAGAGACAAGGGTGACAACTGACTGGAGAAGCAAATGCAACTCTACCAGCTGGTTTCAGTGACTTGGGTCCAAGCACATCCAGGGGCCATCCAAGAGAGGCCATTCTCAAAGAATGTGAGAGGTTGTCTCCAAATTAGACATAAGGGGCATTTGCTGCCACTTCTGAAGCTTTCCAGGAAGGTGGGGCTCACCATAGAGGATAGTGATCCATACATGTGTATCTGGAAGCTTTTCAATAAACCTTGATCTAGCTGCCCTCAGAATTGGGGAAAGCTGCCAGTTTAGGCAGAGAAACACCTGCCCTGAGAAACTGGTTAGACCTGCATAGAAGTCTCTAGGCAACTTGGCTAGTGAGAAAGGGGTGGTAGGAGTGCTTACTGGATGAGCACTGACTACGGTTCAATACCTAGAGGTCTACCTTACCATTGCAGACATCTGCCTCTGAGCTGCCTATCATCTTACTCCCATAGTAGATGTCTCAAATGGACCACATGCATCATTCTCAAAAGATTTATATATTTGTCCATTAGCTGATTGGTTGAGATGAAGACACCAATAAATGCCACCCTAAAACTATTATACAGACACAGAATAGAAGTGCTGAAGATCTTGGTAGTGATTAAATATCAGGCTTGAATACCTAAATCCCTTTCTTGATTTAGTCAGACTTGGCTGATTTGATCAAGAGCAAACAATAAATCATTTAGTAGCAAAGAATAAAATTCAGCTCTCCTGACTTTGAGTCTGATGTTAACTAATAGGCTGTTGCTTCCCCATGTTCTCTTCAAGTGTGATGTTCCACCACTATGACTTTCTGTGCTCATCAGAAGGTACTAAAAATTTAGAGGAATTGCTGGATATCCTGTTCCTGGAATGCAGTGGGCCAGATTCTACCCTTAGCCACAGAGGTGATAATTCTGGAGTGCCTGAGAACAGGAACAAGTAGGATTTGCGCCATGCTAGAATGGCCACCAGATTCAGAACACTTGTTCACCCATAGCAAAGAATCTGTGCTTGGTATTTAACATTTATATACAGCTGTGATTTAAGGCATTTCCACATCAAAGATTTGTGACTGAGCTCCTATTGGATCCAGTTCAGAGCCACAAGAAATTCTGGCTTAATCCTCAAAACAATTTAATGTATTCCAGGAAAAGCACCAAACTGACGCTGCCTCTGTTTTGTAGGCTGTTCACTGACAGCAATGCACAAATAGCTGCTCCTCTGCATGGTATTCACATTTCCACACTGGTCAGGTTTCCACCAAACATCCTGGTAGGAAATGGTTACCTGCACCCACTGGACGCTCACTGGCACTTGCTGCATGAACAGCAGCTCTTGCTAATACAAGAGAGAAGGCTGAGTGTGTGGGTGATAAAAATGATGGGAAATAGGCAGTTTCTAGTCCATTAGAACCTGATTTGCTGCTTCTCTATGCAACCTTTTAATGAGGTTAATGAAGACATTACAGAATAAACAAGTCTTCTAGGGAACCGCAGTCCATTCTAGAAATCTTTCAGACATCCTAAACTCCGGATATTATCCAGAACTGAATGCTTATTGCAGTATAAATTCCCCAGTAAGTGACACAAGGAGAGGAAATCAAATGCATGTTTGCATTTGTTTTTCTTTTTAACTGCATGACATTTTAATCAAGCCATTTTGATATTAAAGGCATCACTTTTTAGTAAGTACATTACCTTTTCACATTGCACGGTTTACCACCAACATAAATCTCGATGGGTTTTCCAATGTTTAGGTATTTTCCAGCTATAGTTAGCAATGTTCCTCCAGATTTGGGGCCATAGGTGGGAGAGAAACTTGTTATTACAGGATTCTGAGGGGATGAAAAAATAAGAACAGTAGATTATAAATTTATTTTCAAAATGTAGAGAGGAAGAATTGAAAAATATTTACTAGCATTTCCATGAAGTCATAGTAAATCAAACAGGAATATCGAATTACCATACTGGATTGGACTAATGGAGAGTTCCTTCCAGTTAATACTGAAACTAATTTTGACTACAAAGGTTTAATTATAGTGCTTACCACATATGAAAATGTATTGAATGGTGTTTTGCCATGCCCAACAGAAACACTACTGGATACATTAAAACCTGGACTCTTTGCAGCAGGAACTGTGCATTCCAGCCTTTAGAAAACAAGGAAAATGATGGGATTAAATTTTTTTTCTGCTTGATTTTTTGGTATTAAAATACAAGCACTTCAAAATCACAATAACATAAGATCCATACTAAACAAATCATCAATCTATGTGCATCAAGGACATTTCAGAAGTAACAGCTAGAAGAACCGTGGTCCTCTTCTTTAATACAAAATACAAACACTGTGGTCTTTACACTTGGCCAGAGAAAATAATTCTAGCATATCAAATACATTACAGAAAAAAGAGAAGCATGCTAGAGAAAACAAATACTTCCCATTCAGTGGCTAAGTTATATTTTTAATTTTCCCTTAGTACTGAATTTTGGCAGACATAGGGATTAGAAAAAATGCATCATGTACACAAGTTTGTTGTATAAATTTAAATATTGCTAAAATTTAAACTTAAGTTTTTGTGGCAGCATGTGTCAATGTATTCTATTTCATTCACAGTTTTATATATGACCTAGTCTCCTTAAATCATCTTGTTTGCATTACAACAGTTCAGAATAGCTCAATACTTCTGGAGGGTGACCTTTTTGCTGCTATATATGTGAATAGGGAAGCTGTGCCATGATTTGCACATTGCTTTGGTGGTAGATAGTCATATGCCTTGAACTGAGAGAGGATATTCACTGAACTTCCTATTTCTTCCAGATAACAACTGGAATAACCTCTGTCTTAAACCATTATCCCACTGCCTCAAATACTTATTTCTGAAGGAGGAGATGTGCAGCTGAGGGTCACAAGCCTCTGCATGACGAAATATCTGCATCTTCTAACATTTCTCTCCAGCAGCTTCATGGATCAGGTAGACAGAGGTGACATAACTGAGCTCAGCAGGATCTTGGCCAGAGGAACCTGCCCCCTTTTCAGACCTTTGAATAGATTCATTCTTGCCAGCTCCCACAGATGTTGAACAGCCTTTCACAGACAAACCAGAAAAAGCTGCTGCAGGAGCTATTGGCATAAACTAGATTTATTTGATCTTGATGCAGAGCACTTTTTTTTCTTGGGGAGCTTATCAAACCAAGGGGTTCTTTCCAATTTGAAATTTCAGAACTGGAGATGATACTTACAGACTGAATGTTTGTATTTGTAAAAATTCCATACCACATAAAAAACATGTGTATAAAAGGAAATTACTATTTTAGGTTTCTTACTTGTTTTTGTTGCTAGATTTTGCTTCCAGACCACAAATTTGTCCTCCAATATGGACTACTGTATTTTTTAACTCAAATCTATTATTTTTGCTGAATCCAAAGTCCCATCCACACAGTGTCAGTTTTGTCCCTCCTTCTATGGGAGCACTGCTCGGGAGAATCTGTTAAAAAAATATTGTGTCATTGAATCAGATTTTCTTTAACTTCAAATGGAGCTAAAGAATGTGCAAGGGAATAATTTTAGAAAAGCATTTCTTTTGCTAGACTATGTCCTAGCATTCATCTTAATTGTTCTTCAACTTTCATTTATCACATTATGAGCTTTCTCTGACAGTAGCAATAAATAACAAAACCTACACTAGTAAACTTTGAAAGACAGTGTATAGGGGCACTGAACAAGCTGTGCATTGTGACAGTCTTTTAAATCCTGCCGTTCTTGTCTTTCACATCTTATTTCTGGTGTGTTAAACATACAATATACTTATTTTGTTAGAAGCTGAATGCTGAACACAAAAGAGACCCAAAATGACCATTTTTTGTCAGCTTGATGAAAGTTGGGTTCAGAGTGAAGCAGCTTCAAAGACACCAAGATTCGATACTGCATTGGCTGTGATAAAGTTAACGACTTCTGCTATTCTTTCCTTAAATCTTTTACATTTGGTCACCTCTAATTCTGAGTTAAAAATAAACTACCCTTCAGAAACACAGAGACAATCTACAAAGGAAATGCTTGCTTTTTTTTTTTTTTTTGTATATTGTAAATTGTCCTGTAAAATATAACAATGGTGGGAAAAACGTAGGAACACTATAGAAATCTCACAAAACTGAGTAAAAGTACTGGTCAGTACTGCCAGTGGAAATAAAAAAAAAGACATTGGTTCAGGGTTTGTGGGGACTTTTAACAATGCTGTATAATTTTGCAAACATACCAATACCACTGGACAAACAACAAAGAATTAACGACTGAATTCATACCTGTGATCATAGTGCCTAAATGTCTTAAACTTCATGCTTTAGTGATAATAATTTTGCCCCTAAAATGCAATACAGCTGTGCCCTTCAAAGGACCCGACTTAATTTTCAAGCTGAAAGGAAAGTGTTTGAGAGATACTTGGCTATTATTTCATCTGGAAATCCAGTAAGACAGCACATTTCTTTTCAACTGTCTTGTAGCTATACTTCAAGACTCTCACAAATGAACTATTGTAGCTAGAAAGGCAGCTGAAGAATACTTCAAAAGAATTATACCATATAATATATATGGGGAAATTTACTGCCCCCATTAGAAACCAGACAGAGAGTCTAATCTAAAATGCACTGAATCCAGGAGGAATCTTTCCTCTTTTAAAGGGCTTTGAATCAACTCTCAATGAGCAAAGAAAAGAGAACCTATACAGGAACAGCACTTTTGCACAAATCCCATAAAAAAGGAGTGATACTCACGCAGCTCCCTGACACACAACACTGCAGCTAAGAGTGTGGAGCAGTACATGGAGTCTGTGCTACTCCCAGGTTTAACCTTCCCTTATTTCTTTGGGGTTTTTTTTCCTTCCAAATCTGGATTTGACTTCAGATGCTAGTTTTCCACTCTGCTTAATATCTCAGGACACTATCTATTTCTTGAGTAACAAAACCCTGGCAGAAACTGAAATCATTCTGGGGGGGTACAGGATGTCCTGATGTTTTGTATGATAATGCACTGACATGTGGTATTTGAAGAGTTTGAAATGTAATCCATAAGTTAGCAAAATAAAGGTGTTAAAATCAGGCTTCACAATGCCATACAGAATAAAATGTGAAGGTACTGAACTGGTTTTTAACCAGTTCTTAACTGCCAAAAGAGACTTTGTGATAGTATCCCATGTGCCTTAATTGGGGAAGAGTAAGTATTAACTACATTCTGTCAACAACTTTAGGAAGCAAGACCTCTATTAGATGGCAATAAATAAATCAAATCTTAAAACTTTGGTTTAAGTTGTGCAGAAATTCTCCCAGAGTGTCTTTATTCAAGTCTCTATTTTTGTTCCATTTTTTCTGTACAATGGAACCTCTGAAAGTCAAACGTGGTTTCCCAGACTTGTTCTTGTGAGAGTTGACAGGAATGAATAGCAAACCTCCTGGTCTTTAAAATGATGTATAGGCAGGTATCTTCTGTGTGTTTACATCACACAGGTAGTAACATAAAGTAAGCAAATCCCAAATCAGTTATAAATGCTATGAAATTCAGGATTTGGCAGTTGTCCATAGTAAGTAAACTCCTCTGATAACATAGAGCAAGCCCTGCTGCAAGGCCTGCCATTCTGGTGCTCTCTAGACTTTTGCTTAAGGGAGAAAGTTAACTTTTCCTTTTGTTTTTGGAAAAAATTTAATTCATTGTGTTTTCCTTTTCTGATGTTGACAGCCATTATGCCAATATGCACTCACATACTTTATAAATTTCTGGAAGAAAGTACCTATTTATTAAAGTTTCAACAGCCCATTCATTTTAATTAAGAGGCACAAACAACGCACAGACCACATGTGAAATTTCCAGCAAAAACTAAAACCTAAACAGGCAGCAGAAGGCCTGATGTTCTTGATACATCTGATACAAAAGCCAGCTAAAATGACTCACTTTACAAACAACAACAAACCCTGGCAGATTTTTAACCACAACAAAGAATCAGAAGGGAGACCAATTTATTTCTCCTTTTACGCCCTTCACCTTTCAGCGTGACCTGAATGCCACATGCAGATGCCTGCAATTTGTTCCAGCACCAAGTGATCTCCAAAGAGACTCACTCAAGTCCTCCAGCTTCCCTCTAGCACCGCTCCAGGCTGACAAAACACGCCTTGTTGGAAAAGGCAGTGGATGGCAGTGGAGTGGGAGAGGGAGATGTGGACAGGACGTGTCCCAGTGCCTGCCTTGCTATGCTGTCTGTAGCAGGGGATGCCTGGGCAGAGCTGGCTGCTCCTCACCACCCACGGCTCCAAGGGAAAGTGCTTAAGGCAGGGCAGAGAGACAAAGGATCTGCAGGACTCCATGGAAAAACACTAGGCTTCTTCTCTGCTGTCTCCCTGAGAGGAAATCTTTGGGTTTTTTTCTTCCACTGCACACCACTCTGTAATAACCTGGGAAAACTTTGTTGAAGACTTAGTTAGCTAACATCCACTGGACTAGACCCTCAGAAAGCAATCTGATCCCCTCAGGTTAAAGTGCTCATATGACATATCTCAAGCAATCTGTCCCTCTGAAAGCTGCAAAATATTAGGGGGAGGTTCAGGCTGAATTTCAGATACTATGCAAAGCAGGTCATCCTCTGTTTGTTAGGAACAAAACAAGCTTGTTTCTTACATTTTATGCATATGGGTTTAAAGACAGATCAGAAGATGATGAATAATCTGTTTTATATTTTTTTTCAGTAATCATGTTAAATGTCATGGTCCAGTAGAGCATGAAATCTGTCTTAACAGCTAGCAATCCAAAGGGATTTAAGTACCCAGCTGCATTTTTTTCCTTACAAACCTTCTAGAAGCAACTTCTACTCACATGGGCACGCTGTAATTCGAGATTCACTTTAAGATCCATCAGTGTCACAGATCCATATTCATTACAGGAATAGACTGGGCTTGTGCTGAGCAGGCAGGACTGAGCCCCATAGGGAAGGGGAGCACCTAGCCAGCCTCATGCCTGCTCCCACTGCCCCACGTCCAGGCTATGTTCCCCTGGATGAGTCCTCCCAGCGACTTCATAGGGTCTGCAGAGGTGGCCTTGGGGATGCACCTCTTGGTCTAAGTGCCTGTGTATGGGCTCCAGGCTCTTGGTTCTTAAAACTGCTGAGTGCACACACTCAAAATTGAAATTAAAGAAGGCTATGCGAGCTCAGCACCTCTGAAAATCAGAAACTTAGTTCAGAGCCTGAAAAACATTTTTGGAGCCATGGAAATATACAGCCACTGCTGGAAAGTTCCGTGAAAAAGAAAACATTAAGGGATGCTACTTGTGCTTGAGCTCTAGGAAAGATGAAACAAGCTTTGCTGGATAGGTGCATACCTTGGGCCTGCAGAGGTATAGAAGAATGTATCAGGACTAATTCTCAGTTTATGCCTTTGACCTGGTGATTCATAGTCTCATAGAAACTAGGACCAGAATGGATTATTTCATCATCTAATATAACCTTTTTGAAATAAATGTGTTCCTGCATAAAGGGAAAGTAAACTACTCACATGCTGCATTAGCAATTTTTGTACATATCCTTTGCCCAAAAGTAAATGGCAATAGCAGGCAAGGCAAACGCGCACACACACACACACACCTTTCCATCCATTTTGGGTTTGATTCCTGTAACCCTCCATTGTTTGTTCACCGGATTTTGCCTGTGTTAATCCTAAATTTTGTATCTGAAATGTGAACATGGAATAAAACCTAACCCCATTAACATATGCGTCTAGATTTCTTTCTAGATTAATAGCAGTTTTGCCAGTGTGCAGTTTATGAAGTTGTTGCACACAAAATCATCTGCCTGGTTGAAAGAAATACATTATTTATTTAAAAAACCCTTTTGTCTCCCTATCTCTCTAAGAGTTTAGCATATCAATTTTTCATCCCTGTTTATAAGCTGTATTCCCATAAAGGAAAATGCATTTTTAACTATATGCTGTAGTTTAAATGCACTGACACTAGCAAATGGGTATAAAAGCTACCATAAAGTTTTACGCTTGTCCTTCCCTTGGAATTCTAGTCCATCAATTGCCTACAAACCTCTGCCTTCACAGTTATGTCACACTTCACACGGGAAGATTCCGTTACATGTACAGCACGAATCGTGCATTAACCATAGCTAAATTAAAACTGGAACACGCCAGTGCAGCTTTCTCCTCATCTGTGCCGTTTCACTTGCACACCCACGATGAGCTTTGCTGGCAGCAGCCTCTGGCTGTCTCCTGTCCCAGGGGAGTGGGGGGTGGTGTAGCTACAGGCTTGTCCCCCACTGGTGGCAAGTGGGTCCGTGGGAGCAAGGAGCCAGGGAGGGACATTACGAAAAAACATCTCCCCCAGGACCTTGGGTCAGGGAGAGAGGGAATTTTTCTCTCAAAGAAACACCACACTTTCCTCCAATGCTGAAGCCAGCACAGGGATGGATGAGGAGTGGGGGCCAGAGACCTTCTGCACTGGGTCAGGCTGTGGCAGCTGTGGGTGGGAAGGGGTCTGAGAGGAGGGGAGCTCCTTTCTGTGCCTGGCTGTTCCTGACAGACCCCTGCCAGGCTGCCTCAGACCCATGTTGCTTCCAAATCAGGAATGCTTCACAGGGCTGAGGCTCTCCTGTGACCAGTCAGGATGATCAGACAGACCTGTCCACCAGGAGCATCCCAACGACAGCACTCAGAGAGAGCATGTGCTTCCAGCCAGAGGATTTATGGACACAGAGGCCAAGGGGAGGTTGAGGAGAGCAGACACTTAATTTGTCATAATTAAATAAACAGAAAATGTCCACAGAGCGCAGACTGTGTTCTTCCCTCAAGATAGAAATGTGAGAAATCCACCATTTTACCTTGTAAACCCTAGGCAAGCAGGTGTCCTGGGTCCAGGTGCTGTCGGGGCACTCGGGAGCCCTGAGGCACTGCTGGCTGCACCAGCCACACTGCATGAAGGCAGGTGCCAGCAGACACTGGCTGCAGGACCTGAAGTGATGGCAGCCTGGCCCCTTCAGCGGGATCTTCGTTATCTGTCGATAGAGAGACGCGATTCACATTTTAATACATACACTAAGTGGCAAGGAGAGTCTCTATTTATGCACAGCGCGGTGGTGCTACTCAGATTTCAGATGTGCAAGCTGCAGTTCGACTTCTCTTTAGCTCAGTAATTATAGGATCTTATAAGTAATTTAACTGACATGATTTTAAATTCACTTGGGAAAAACCCTAAAGGCATCTTAATGTTATATACAGTTACTACCAGCATCTGGTGTTTACAGCAAGATAGCATTTTTTGCTGATGGAAAAAGAAAACAGCAGTGTGCTCCTCCCAGTTCTGCACTAGTTCTTGGAAAAAACAGTGTATCTCAGTATGCCTTACTTCATACGTTTGTGAAAACAGGCATGATGGCTATTTCAACTTTGGTGAGGCTGTTTTACTAACCGTGGCACACTTACAGAGCATGACTGCCCATGTACTTACATTTTAACACCTCTCATCAAAAAACCTACACTATACCTAAAATATAAGTTAAAATTTAAATTATAGAATCATAGAAATTAGGGGTTGGAATGGACCTTATAGATAATCTAGTCCCAACTCCACTGCCAAGGGCAGGGACACCTCCCACCAGATCGGGATGCTCAAGGTCTCATCCAGCCTGGTCTTGAACACTGCCAGGGTTGGGGCAGCCACCACTTCCCTGGGCAACCTGTGCCAGTGTCTCACCACCCTTACAGTAAAAAGCTTTTTTCTAATATCGAACCTAAACTCCCTCTCCTTCAATTTGAACCCAATTCTTTAAAATACCAGGATAGCTATGGTAATAGTCATTCCATAAGAATTATTTTTGGTCAAAATATTGAAATTAATATATAATTACACTACTATAGATGTACCTCATACTTCTTTACACTTCAGTACTTTAAACTTATTTTGAACATTTTCTGAACATCAATCTTATAAATATCTCATACATTTCTAGTAAATGATTAATAACCACCTTTACTAATGGCTCATATATTTCTGTAACTTCTTATAGAACTCAAGGAGTCAAATTATTGCTTACGATTATGGTTTAGGATTATCTGTAATATTATCTGCTGATGTTTTAAACCTATTCTTCAATGCATATCTACTTTTGACAACAGCATATTTATGAGAGCTCTTCATCTTTTGTTAACTCTTTGTAGACTAGATGCTCAAGTAATTTTCAAACCTTACTGTGTACACTGACTCCCAGTTTTAAACACACCTGTGTAATGTAAGTCTTGCACACACAACCCTCCTTAAAAGTTATGACACAATGTTGTGACACAAACCAACAAAAGCCAGGAAATTGTGAGCACAATTCCTTTCTTAAGCCATTGTGTGTGCACTTGAATTAGAGACAGGGTTTTGGCCTTAAAATTTGCATTTCCTTGCGTTTGTTGGTTTATATCACAACTCTTACATTATCTAAACTTTTCTCAATATTAGGCTGTTGGTTTGTTTAGTAGGGGAAAAAACACCGTGGATGAAACTTGCCCATTCAATGCTCCCAAAGGAAGGGAAAGGCTGTGAGGGGCACATAAAGCAGCAGTGGGAACAGTTGCTCTCACTGCAAGTTGATGCCGTGAAGGCAGGTTTACACAGTGCACAGAAAGATTAGATTATGATCCACTCACCTTCTTCCCAGTCACTACCAGGGTATAGCCATCATCTGCTAATGAATCCTTGACAACAACTTGGGGAGAGACAGGGTGTGAGTCTAGCTGAAAGCTGACATGTGGAGCTGTGTGTTCTGAACGGGAAACCACTATCTAAGAAAGAAATAAATTTTGAAAATCAGCAGGCAGTGTGTGACACAAATGCATGCAGCTCAGCGGTCTCACGTTCTCTCCTTGCATTAATTACTTTGCATTACATTGCATAATATTTTGCATAATGTTCCATCATGATCTGATTAAAGCACTATAAAATCTACTTTATTTAACACAGCAAAATCATGGCTGTTGGAGGATCCTTAAAATACACCATATTTATTAAAATATGGAGTCATTGCATGTTTCCTAGTCCTTTAATTTCAGGTATTTATAAATCACCATAAAAAAACGAAGTTGGGTCATTTACTCAATCCTGCACATTTAAGAATGAAGAATTTTATCTACAATGTCTATTTAAAAGAATCTTAAAACTCCAGGTCTTCGAAAGTTGAATATATTTCTGTTTATTCTCACTTTGGTCCTTCAGTTTGAAAAGTAAAGTTTACCCTGTGTCAACAGCCTCTGTTCTTGGTGCATGTGGGGCCACTGGAGTGCAAAGGTATGGCAGGTTCAGGTTGTCACTGTTGGGCAGCACTGCAGAGCCACAAGTACACAGAGCTCGATTCCCAGAGCTGGCGAGATGGCTAGTGCCCAGACAAGCTCCTTGCAAGATGTGGCTGGGCACCTTGAGGTCTGGCTCCTGCTGATTTCTGTGTGAGCCAGGTGCCCAGGTCAGAGCATTCAAAGCACTTCTTAAATGACTGGAGGCTTCTTGAGGAGATTCTCCAAAACAGGAGCCTAATTTACTTGTCCTGAAGCCCCTTTGCAAGAGCCTTCCCCCCTCTCTCTCTTGATTTTAGGAGATCTTAGGGAGATTAGTCACACCAGTATGAAATTCCCCCACCAGTCCTCTCTGTGCAGCTTGAGTTACCTAAATACTTCTGAGAATCTGGGCCTATTCCTGCAAACACACGCCTAACTTTACTACTGTAACTTTGTTGACTTTAAAAGGATGAGTCATGGCTGTTAAGGAGAGGCATAAAGCATGTGCAGATTGGGGTGGATATTCGATAGCGAGATTTTATAGGCTTGGAGGGGCCTGCAGTCCAGAAGGATGTGCACCCAAATGTGATAGCATCAGACAACAGCAGCAGAGGATTGTTTACATGAGGAAGATCATGTTCATGTTTCAAAAGCTACATCACGTGTCATTTACTTAAGGAATTTAGATAATCAGCATTTGCTGAGAAGTTAGGATTCAATGGGGTTCATTATTTAAGAAGATTGAAGCCATTCTGGAAATAACTTGTATGTCAAATGTTTCATTTTTCACTATAATGAAGCTTTTCTTCTGACTCCAAAGGCAGGATCAGAACAGCCAGGACATTGACTTACACGATTTCACCAGCTTTTTGCACTGCCAAGGTCTTTCAACAAGATGGCTGACTCCAAAACTAGACTTAGAGATGCTGTAATTAAAGTTGATGTTTTATTGTAATTCAAGACTTAAATAAAATATATGAGCAGTTAATTCATGGCGATAAGTGCTTCACATCCCAGAGGTCTTTATAAGTTGGGGTTACAAGAGGCTTTTTTTTCTTTAAAATGAAACAGGCTTTCTTACAGACTTCACCATGGATTTGTTTCACAGCACAGAAAGTGCAGCTTTTAGAAATCAATAAGGTATGATCATTTTTGGTGACACAGAAGTATGGTCTCTGACTCAGTGTAATAGGGCATGAGCTCTGTTTTTCTATTCAGGACAATGAAAAATAGAATGGACTGGAAAGCTGCATGAAAAAGCTTGATTAATGTTGGCATTATGGGGAGAGGTAGCACCACAGCTGCAAATACCTTTTTAGTTGATCATTAGCCGTGTCTCATCTCGAATACCCACTGCTATAAAATGCTAAGAATTCTTTTCCATCATTAATCCAGGCTTCCTCTTATTGCCAAGCATTCTTTCTGATTGAGCCACAGTGTTAACCCTTTAAACACATCTGCATTCCAACCTCACAGCAGTACATGAAAATTTGGATTCCATCTCTACAATCTTGGAAAAATTATGCGGTGCTTTAAACACCCACTGACCTTTATTTTACTGAGGCTGATAGTGAAATCACCTGCTCAAAGCCCAAGCGAATAGACTTTGACCTCATGACATACAGGGAGCTCAAATTACACTTCCTAACTCATTTGGGACCATGGAATAAAGGTTTGGATTTTGTGTAGAACTAATCTACCAGCCTACAATGCTGCCAGAACAGATACTAGATGCAAAAATGTTCTTTTTGGTCTATATAATTGTCATTTTTTGCACACATCAGCCCAGTCCTTGAAATTCTATCTTACCTTTATCCAACATAATCCTGAAAAAATAAAGCAATTTGAAGAGAGTTTATACAGCAGGAAAAAGATGCGACTTAGGACTCCAGTGTTGTTCTCACAAACCTCTGATTTTTATGGCTTGGGACTTGGCTGGTGTGTATGCAGCATAACTCTAATTTGCCATGGATGCACCAACGTATAGGGACTAGTTCTACCATGGAAGTGGTTCAGTACTACACAAGGATTACTTTTTGCAAAGACTATAAAGTCCAGGGTTTTTTTGGGGTGTCTATTTTTGTAGGGTGTGAGATGGTGCTGTGGTGTGGGTCTTTTTACACTGTAACAATTAATTTGTTAACCAAGCATTTCTCCAGAGCAAAAGAGAAACTAAAATGTATCTACATGCCTGCATGCTAGCAGTTAGAGGAGAGGGAAGATCTTGCACAGGTAAGTAATTAACTAAAGGAGAACAAAGAGACATTAGCAGCAAATGGTCAGTGTCTGCAAAAGTGAGAAGTCACCAGAGGTATTCTACAAAGTCTGTATGTTGGGACCCATACTGTTCAATACACCTGTAAATGAGTTAGAAAAGTGGTTTCTGGTGATCCAAAGGTATTCAAGGTGATGAGGACAGACTATGAAGGATGGAAGGACTTTACAAGACAGCATGTCAAGGCAATAAAATGGCAGGTGAAATACAACAAAGAAAATTTCAAGCAGTATATGACAGATAGTTCCATGAAAACATCATCTAACTGCTTAGCAGCAGTCAAAAAAAAGACCTAATAAAAACTTAGGATTTATTAGAAAAGGATTAGAGAACAAATCAGAAAACATCTTGCTGTTTTGTGAGCTCATCACTTGACCAAAACTTGAAATCTCTCTGCAGTTCTGGCTGCTTCCTAACAAAAAAAAAAGCATGTTAAAAAGGGAAAAGGTTCAGAGAAGTGTAATAAAAATTATCAAAAGGCTGTAATGAACAAGGACTGAGTATGGTAGGTGTGGAATCTCTATGAGAAAGGAATACGGAACCACGAGTGGGTAGAGACTGACAATATACTCTCCTGCAACTACCTTTAATGAGGTTGTAGCCAGGTGGGGGTTGGTCTCTTCTTCAAAGTAACAAACCATAGGACAAGAAGAAATGCCCTCAAGTTGCACATGGGGAGGTTTAGATTGTGTATTAGGAAAAATTTCTTCATCAAAAGAATTGTTAAATATTGAAATAGGCTGCTCAGGGAAGTGGTTGAGCCACCATTCCTGGAAGTATTTAGAAGATGCGTAGATGTGGCACTAAAGGACATGAGTTAGTGGTGGACTTGGCAGTGTTAGGTTGATGGTTGGACTCAATGATCCTAAAGGGCTTTTCAATCCTAATTGATTCTATTATTGTATGATTTTATTCTAAGAAAAGTACTAAACACCCTCGAAAGACAGAACAGATACTTGGGTTCAAGGCAAATGACAGAGTATAACATCCTAGCAACATGTGATGAGCTATGGGACTCCTTGCCAAGGGATGTGAATGCAAGACAATACAAATTCAAAGGGAACACAGGTACAAAGGTACATGGAAATTGCTAAAGAGACAAAACTCAATCCTCAGAAAGAAAAATAGTTGACTTGAAGCAGAAGGTATTAGCTATGTTGCCTGGGTCCCTAGGCATCCACTTGTCGATACAGCTGGAGACAGAGCACTGAACTAGATGGACCCTTCATCTAAACCCATGTGGCTCTTCTTACGTCCTTAGAAATAACTGTTCTGAGAATCACATTCAATATCAGTAACTACAACGCCAAACATCCTTCTCAAAGCAAACACAGTATCTCTGTCCACCTATTTAAGAGAAAAACAAACAAGTATGTGGTCTGCCAGCATAGCTCAAACTACTTTAATGAAGATAACAGCCAACAGTTAATTAATGAATATATTAATTACCAATTCTTTATATTGGAATTCAGTGATAACTTATGTCATGAACACTAAAATTATAAGTTTAAATATTCTTTCAC
Organism: Acanthisitta chloris; assembly: GCF_000695815.1. Classification (NCBI taxonomy): domain Eukaryota; kingdom Metazoa; phylum Chordata; class Aves; order Passeriformes; family Acanthisittidae; genus Acanthisitta; species Acanthisitta chloris. The sequence goes on from NW_008658667.1 coordinate 69,469, forward strand.
TGCCATCAGCTAGTATTAATGTCAAATAAGAAGACTTGTGTCTAGGTTTGTCTATGCATACTATGGCAAATTAAGACTGCAATAACCTGAGCTGAAAACCAGCATGCAACAGCTTCTTTTAAAAATCATTCTGATGCTCAGTTCTGCTAGTCAGCAGGATTGAATTACAAATGTTACTGCCTACATGTTGAAATATCTTCTGCAAAAATGAGAGGCCTTCTGAAAGGGATCATCTAAGTATCATATTGTTATTTTTTCCCTAGAAGTCTGGCAGGTGTATGCCATTATCCAGCAGAGATAGGCTCAGGGTTAACTTTATTGTGTAACGCCTCAAATGCCCAGGGATATGTAGCATAGCCTTGCAAAGGGCACATATGTAGTTCTCTAAATGCTGTATATCATTCTAATCCATGGAGAATATAATGGATCTCCTCTGAAGAGTGTAAGCTTTTCTACTCAAAGTGAATATTAAAACATATGTGCTCTCAAAACAGTTATTTGCCACCAGGTGTTAATTTTAATTTGACTATATGGATTTTGCAGTATGCTATATTTGATACTTTTTTCTGAGAGAATCAAGATCCATTCTTTAACACAGAAAGAACTGCTATCATAAATGTCAGAAGTTGAGCCATAGGTATGAAAATGTTACTTACCAAGAGTTTGCCAGAGTTTTCTGTTGGCTTAAAAATGATAAAGAGGGAAGGATTGCAACTCTTCACATTCCTATAGATGCACATGTGCACAGTTTAGATTTAGCCTTAAATGGGTCAGGCTGCCAGTATTAAAAAGCCAGATGAATCGCTGGGCCACAGAGGCAGGACAGCAGTGGGCACTGAGGACAACCTTTGCAACGACTCCATGGGCATCCTGTCACTCTTTAAGGTTTAAAGTCCATGCTTGTGTTTTTCTTGACCTCCTCTCACTTGCCCCAAATATGGCTTGCCACTTGCACTAGTGGCTTTTGTTACAACTATATTTGTCTAGAGGGGCAGGAACTAGATCAAAAGGAGTTTGATAAATTCAAAGGTGTATATGGCTTCTAGCACCTACTGTATAAACCGGATTTGACTGACTACACTGAAGGATGCAAAGCTCTGTATTTCTTTGCTCTGTGTCAACTCATTTTGCTGACAGGCACCATGGCTTTGAGCCTCGATTCCTGGAGTGTTGAGGTCTTGCTGCTTTGCTGTTTGCAAGAGAGCAATGCTGAAAGCTTGGCTCTCTTTTGCTGAATTCTGGGACAAATTTTTTCAATCCTTGACTGCAGTTACAAATAAAAAGCAGATGTGATTATTTTTGTCTATACTAATTTCTGTAGCATGCATTATGTTCTCTGGCATGTAATCTATGAAAGCAGCTACAACACATGCTAATTTATCTCTTTTTTGGGAAATGAGATGTGTGTTAAAGTTTGGTTTTGTTTTCAATCATAAGTATTCCTGGGAAATGGCTACCAAGTGTTCTGTCTACTTGGATGTGAAAGCCAACAGATTCATGCTCAGCATGTGAAAATTTCTCAAACTATTGATCTGTGAGAGCCCCATTTGTATTCCTCATAAGACAGAATATAGGGCATCAAATTAAATGATAAGGCAGCAGGTTAATGAAACCCCAAAGAAGCTCTCCATCATTCAAAGCAGAATTAAATTATGAAAGTCAATGTCACAGCATACCATGGAGGACAAAACACCAAATAAATTCAAAAAAACAATAAGCAAAACTGTCAGAAAAGAAGTCCATAAATGCTTGTTAAGTGCCATATATGGATGCAATTTCCAGCTCAGGGAATCTCTGGGCCATTGAGTGCCAGAAGCTGGAGGGTACTGAGAAAAGTATCGCTGTGTGCTTTTACTTGCCTCATACCTCTCCCTTATCCATCTTAACCCCTGTCAGAAGTCTGCTCCTCGAACCTTTATTCTAACCTCATGGATCCTTTCTTAGCAAAAAATCTGGTGAAAAATACTGGGATATAATAGGTCCCTAGAATAAGCCTTGCAATTAATCTGTATTGTTTCATGACTAACAGTGCAGAGAGGCCCCAAGGAGGGTGAGTGGCCTGTTGTCTGATGTGCTGTACTCCAATGAGGCCTATCTGTGCCACGATGCTTTGCTTTTTGTGCCTGAAGTAATTTTCGGTCCAGAATCTCTTCAGACATGACAGTGCATTACCATGTTTTGCTAATGTTTGGCTTCTCAGCTAGAACTGGCTCATGTCCAGCCAGATTGGACAGGATTGCAGCCAGCGTGTGGCTGACGGCATCTCAGGGTCTATGTATGCCCATGGGAAGAACCTTTCCTCACCTCCAGAAGCAACAGGATGGATGCCCTACTACACCATGAAGATGAGAGGGCACATGGGGGGGTCCCTCACTCCACACACAGCCCAGTGCTGCCCCACTGTGCACTGAGTTTCACTGGTATAATCAGAAGAATGAGATGGCCCTGCTGTCAAAAATTGCATCTACAGAGAGTGGGTACCCATTGTCACTGTAAAACATACAGCAAAAACTTCTCTAGCCACCCCTTCCTCAAGAAGGTCACCAACAAGCAGTGCATTTGCTTAGGTGTTCCCTTGGTGAGGCCAGCTTCAAGTGTAGGGAGCACAAGCAGTATTCTGCTTCTTCCCAGCACAGTGTTATGCTGAATTCCATCCTCTGCATACATCAAGGGTATCGATCTCTTGTTCATTGTTATGGCCAGACCAAATGTGAGCTTTTCAGAATAAATCTTGTAAAACGTTCCAGTACCCCATGCTCCCCAGAGCTGTCACAAAGATTTCCCTTTCCTGAAGAACTTTGCTCTTTTCTTCATCACTCATAAGCCACTCTCTAAAATAATACCAAGCTCCAGGCAGAAAAAAACCCACACCTTGAAACAGAGCAAAAATGGAAGACATTTTATCTTGATATATCAGGGGATGGGTGGGTTTTTTTGACAAAACTATAATTTCCCAAAATACTGGCTGGTAATGAAAGTGTCTTTCCCAGCTGCAAGTTGTATTCTCAGCATAGCTTCTTTGGCTTGAGCAGAGTAAGGCTGTTTTACACCAGCTGAAAGTCTGATTCCTCAGCTATAGCAGTGCGACCGGGTACTGTTTTCTAATCAAATAACCACTGTGAAATACCTGATTCACTCTGCACCCAACAGCTGTACTTTCAGTCTGTGTTCCCAGTCACAGTCTGAAAACAAGCACAATAAGAAAGTCCGAAACAGCTGCAACTTTTCAACAGAAAAAAAAGAAGGGAGAAAAAAAAGTTTGTTGTCAGGCTCCAGCTTAGGAAGGAAGTAAAGCCATTTTTCTTTTCCGTCTCATGCATGTCAGCTGTCTTAGAAAAATTATTACTGCTCTGTTTGGTAATACAAACTCCACAATATTTGTGAAACTACAAACTCTAATCTATTCATGGCCAAATACAGATTTAACATTTCTGATGAAGCCAAAACATGCTCAGTATGTGAATGGGCTGCAGTACTCTCCAGGAGAGGTTTGGAATTCACCTCCTGACCTCAATTATCCTCCTTAAGAGAACTCATGAATCTTCTGTATTTGGACCATCCAGATGATTTTATTTTACTTCTAGATTTTGGCTGGAAAAGTATAAACATTTAGTAAAGGAGGTTGTATTTACTTTCCACTATTAGTGCTTTCCAGAGCTGTGCAAGTGAATAATTCTATTTTATCGAACTGAAAGCACAAGTGGAAAACAACAGGTGAGTATTCCTTGGTTGGATAAAACATATCTGCTTTTGCACTCTGAATATTACTGGTTCTTCAGATGACTCCTTTTTAAGTAAGTGAAATATGCTGTGGGTCATTAACACAGTTTTGATGGGTAATGCTATACGGTTAGGTGGAATCACTTGTAAAGAGAGAAACTACTCATTGTGATACACCTCTAAATACATCAAAACCCCAGAATCTGGTAGCCGTCACCTACAGAAGGAAAAACTTTGTTCTCAGAAACTACATGTGAAATCTGTTGAATCTTGCAGCAATGCTGTGCTATAGTCGTGTGGTAAAGAGATAAAAACAGAGGGAGATAGAAATAGAGTTGGAGAGGAGGATGTAGAAAGGCAGAAAGTGATAAGCAGAAGAAATGCAAAAGGAGGGAAAGATGGCAAGAAAAAAGAAAGAAAGAAAAGACAGAGAATCAAATGGCTGGCTACTAGATCAAGCATAATGGGAGAATATGAGAAACCTTTTCAAATGAATTTCTCTCAGGTTGAGGATCAATAGCTTGCTGCTGCACCTACTTACTGGCTTCCACAGCACAGGCTTGGAGTTTCAATTCAATTTAGGTGACACAATCACTAAGTTTTAAAGATTTCCCCCCCACATGCATGAAATGGTTTGTAATAACTAAAGGAAGCTCTAATTTAAATGTTCATTACTTGCACCAAGCTGTTTCATATTTGGGCACTTCAGGGTGCAGATGTCAGAGACAGAGGTACTGTACTACAATTAATTTTAATCTCATGGATGACTGCTAATACTGAAATTTGTATCAGAAACTAAATTGTCTAAATATGGTAAGGTTTGGTATTTCAAAGAAGATACAAGATGAACTGGGTGCAGTGGAAGTGCTGAGCTGATTTTCTAATTTTAGAAACTTATATATGAATATTTTTTCGTTTGCTTTTAAATAATGGTGCAAAAATGTGTTCTCAAGAGACTAACACAATACAATCAGTTTTATAACAGGTTCCCTGATAGGTAGAATTTTGTAACTAATTTTCTTGGAAAGCATGACTATGTATGAAAGTATATTGCCAGCTCTGAACAGCTACAAGTTACAAGGGGATTGCACAATAAAATTCAGTATTCGCTTCTACAAAGAGCTAAAAATATGAGTGCAAATGACTGTGCAAAAGTGAGGTGTGTAATAAGTGAACGGCTGAGGATTCTCTGCAATATGTTCCATTAGATTTGTGAATGAAACAAAAAAGAACATCATTAGATTTCTTTGCTAAAAAATGTGTGGAAGCGTTTGGGGATATCTTTTTGAAAAATTAAGTCATTGTTAGATTATCCTGATTTTTTTAACCCATTTTACTTCATTGGTCATTTAATTGCTCAATTTTTAATTATCTCTGTCTCACTGGAGTTAATAGCTATATTTCCACAGAAACACTATGAATCTGCTTTCATTGGACATTTGCTAATGAACATGTTTGAAAGCATTTCCTAAATAACTATTGGAAAAAAAATTAAATTTAAGTGAAAATCAAATTCTGAAAAAAATCTGTGTCTTCTGGGACCTGGTATCCCTTCCAAAATCATTTAAAGGCAAAACAAATACAAACTTTTTATTTGGAGGCAGCATCATTAAAGATAGTCAATATGCTTATTGTCCTGCTGGTTGCACCCAATCCTCAAAGGAGTTCCTACTTTCTACAATATGAGACAAATGCTGACTTCCCTCTGCAGCTCAAGCCAATCTAATTCAATGATGAGAATATTTCTGTTAATGGCAATGTGCAGCTTACACAATAGCCTTTTCTTTTGATCTGTAACTGAACCTGGAATGGGAAATGTATTCTGAAAATATTTAATTGTTCCTTGGGTTGGGTAAACATCTGAATGAAGTGTGTGGTGGAGGACTTGAATGAATAATTTACAGAACATAATAAATAAAAATAATGCTCCCTTGAGCTTTCTATCCAGTCTTCCTAAAAGCTTTGTGACACCCAAGAAGAATGGCTGTAAGAGAGTAGTTGTTATTAATTTATTTGTAGATCAGGAAATAACTTCAGAAAGGTTAAACAAATTGCTCATGTTCGCTGTGTGAATCACTATCTACTTTTAAGAACAAGGCATAGTTTGGTCCAGTGCTCAGTGTGTAGCTCCAAGCATTTGCCTTTCCTGCTCAGAAGACAAACTGCAGCTTAAAGTTACCAATGCCATCATGGGAAATTCAGGTAAAACTGGCAGGGTTGTCATAGAAAGTTTTGTTAAATTCCTGTCTTTTAGGGGGAAATAGAAACATGATTTTAACCCCTTTTTCATCTGTCCTTTGTGATAAATCACTTTGACCTCCTTCTCTGTAGGAACATTACACAATTTACACTATGCAGCATGTTCTGTGTCCAGTCTGTGCACAAGACTGGAGGTATAGGATTCCCTTTATTCAGAGGAGGGTGCATATACTGGGGACAGGATGTACCTTACTTACTGCATGTGGTGAGGACAGAAGATGAGGGGAAGGGAGAGAAGAAAGCAAAGGCTTGTTTCCATGAAAGGTTACATGTGTCCAAGTATTTTCTAGTGGAAGGTTATGGGAAATGGGAAAACTGGAATGGCACAGCAACTGATGACCTTCTCATGGTGTTTCAGTTAATGACAGCTGGGGGACAACACTTCAAATTTTGACGACTCTCTGTAGCCTACAGAGCAAGAAGGGCCAAAGACTGCCAATACTTCAGGAAGCTCACTAGAAGACAAATAATATCAGCAAATTAAAAGAACACGGGTCGTTGGGTGCAAGAAGCGTCCAGGCGAGGATGCACACCCAGGCTCGACTCCGTGGCAGCTGAAGAAGCCAAACTCTCCAAGGAGGTTACTACAGGATGACAGTGCTTGAAATAAGACAGATGAATAGAGGGAGCCCTTGGTGGTTTCGAAATATTTTGTCTTTGTGTTCTGGTGTTTGATTTTGATTGCCAACTTTTAAAAGAGTGTAAGGTCTATGGGTTGCATTTATTTCATTAGTCACCTACAAAGAAGTCATGTAACCACCTGTGTAGATTAGTTACATACTGAGTGGAGGCAGACAGACTACTCAGGAGGGTGATTTACAGAAAACCTGTTTTAGGAAAGGAAGAATTATGTCCAAAGGAACACAGTGAGCAAGAGCCTGAAAATCTAAGACACATTCAGAGAAATCTGAGAGTAGGTGGAGGAGGAACTAATCTCAATTCTACAGCTGGGAGTCATAGGCTATGGGTATGTTACCAAGGAACTTGGTGCCAGAGGAGTGGATCAGTATAGAGAAACAACTAATACTGAAGTTCCTCCTTCTACATTATAAGCTGTCTTGACATTTTACACTGAATAGGTTTAATCTGATCCTATAGACCAAATGATCATATGAAGAGTATTTTTGAAGCTGTTTGAATAACTGGTTTCTATTTTGCACCATTCTGCCCCAGCTGGGGTTGGAGCATATTTGATGTGTATCCAAGACAGAACTTTCAGTTTAGTTTTCTTTGAAAGAACTCTTGTTTGTATGCACCAAAACTGCTCTGTGAATTGAGTCAGGTGGACTAAGAGGAGATCATAGCAGAATTTGTCCAAAACCATTACTCCAAACCACAATGTCCAGGTAAACACTTAAAATGCTGAATGCTCTATTAGGCACTTAGTTTATATTCCAGAAGCTGTATTTTATTTGGTAATTTCAATTTTCTAATGCCCTATTAAACTGGGGTAATAATGCTCCTCAGTTTTTCCCATCCTGCCAAACTCCAGAATGTTTTTTTAATTGTGAAGGTATTGTAGTAACATAGTAATATTTACCTGCATGAAGCGACCCTCTGAAGTTCCCAGATTAGCAATGGTGAGGTTCCCTTTGGTGAAGACAGATATTGAAGTTAACAGGACACTGTTGAACTGGCCCATGAACAAGTCAACCCTCTGCAAGGGAGTCGTAACTTCTAAGCGATATTCATCATCTTGTGCTCTGCAGTATGAAGCATTTCTTGAAAAAGCCTGTTTGAAAATGAAGTGCAGATGAGTACAGTCTTTACGAGCAGTAATATATCTTTGTCAGAGTGAAGTCATTTAGCACAAATGCATTTGACCAAAAGTATTTTAAAATGTTTCAAACTTAATTGCTTCATCAGTTATGATGTTCCATGAAGAAGGCAACAACTCCTTAATGTTATGGGAATGCTTCTTTTAACTTTTTTTTAAAATCACATCTATTGGAATAAGACTTTATTTAACTAGACAATGTGTGTACAAGCACATTTATCAAGGTATCTTTTCTCTTAGTGACTTCTGTAATGCTGCTTCTCCAAGAGTCTCAGAATTCTTGTACTGCAGAACCTGCCCAGTGACACATCTACTGCTGTAACGGTGTTTCTTAGAAAAAGATTCTCTACAAACAATGCAATTTTTGCATTAAAATAACAACTTCCAATAGTCTTCTTCTTCTATTTTCACCACCTTTATCAGATAAGATAGAAAAGTGGAGAAAAAGACAGAGAAAGAAAAGGAAGATAAGTCAGAAAAAATATGTTTCTGATTGCATGTTTAAATGAAACTATGGGGAAGCCAGATTTTAATAATTACTCAGACTATTGTATTGATCATCTATGGTTCATGCACTACTTCATCTGATCTCTGTATGTCTTGAGCGTACTATAATAGTTGCTGCATTTGCAGGATTTTCTCTTTCATTTTGGGAATAGAAATTACATGGTTTTAATTTTCATTGGAAAAATTCTTGAACAATACACTTTAAGTTATCTCTTGAGAAGAATATAACCTGCGGTCCTAACAATTCAATAGTAATCTATTAACTGATTATTTCATTACTATTGATACTACATCATTTGTTTTGGTGAGATCGTACAGATAATAACCAGGAACCCCCTAAAGGATCTCTAACCAGTTTAAATTTGGAAGTCATCTGGCATGTTCCCACTGTGATATACTTTATGAATAAACATAGGGAGATTACAAAGGAACTTATGGTGATTCCCTCTGTTGAAATAAATAGAGAGCTTTGTTTTTCCTACTTTTTGTAATTGATTTTTTTTTTATTACAAATACCTTAAAAACCTATTTAAAACTTGAATAAAACCTTCTCAAGACAGTCTGGGGCTCTCCACTAAATTCAACAGACCTGCATCATACCCTTAAACAGCATGTAGGAGTGAAATTTTATTGTCTTGCTTTCTAGATTCAGATGTCTTTCTCTCAAAGTACGATGAGAAAGCAAGCAGCGAATGAAGAATTTCTTGCTGGCTTAACCCTGGTGAATTCTGAAATAAAACCCAAGGCATCGAAAATACTATCAATACAATGTTCAACCCAATAGCTCAGTCCTTTGCTGTTGAATTGTAATATTTCTGAACTGAGCTCAGCAACAGCACTGGTGGCTGAAGTTATCTCTATTATCCCTAAGAGTTGCAGTCAGCAGAGGTGCCAGCTTTTCTGCAGGTGCCCTGCCAATTTACTCTATCATTTAGGTGAAAACCTGCTAAGACCAAATGAGCAATTGAAATCTCAGTGCAGTGCCTTAATGATACAGAAAGAGGGCTTCTAAATTGCATCTGGTACAGCAGTGACTTAATGGTTTGACTATCCACATACTGAGTGGTTTGCTGTATTAATTTGGTTATTAACTGTTAATATATGCTGTGTTTTGTTCA
>NW_008658667.1:78870-100557 GCF_000695815.1 Acanthisitta chloris
AGACACTGAACACACTTTTAAGTATTTTTTAATCCAGTATTTGACTGGGTTAAATCATCAACAGGAAAATTTAGCTTTACTTTGTTTTGGCCACCAAAGAAGAGAAAAGTCGTATCCTTTTGCACTCATATCCTTACCCGGTCCATAAGTATTTCTGAAACATCTGTGCAGAGATTACTCATACAATGAGTATGAATAGTTTGAGTGCAGAAAGATGTACAGTTTTCATGCTTTTTGAAATAAGGCAGATTTCTGATTTTACCAGCCCCCAACTTGGGATCTCTGATCTTTCCTGTAACTCCTTTTTGTTTCCATAAGCAAACAACTTTGGGGAAAGATGTCTCTGTGCCAAGCTTAAAGTACGTAGTCATTTCAACACAATTCAAACACCCTGACATGCCACCTCATGAAACCCTGTTCAGGCTCTTTGGAAAAACTGGGTAGATTTTCCTGCTTGCCCTGACCCCTTTTCTAGCTTCTCTGAAATCAGCTCAGCCACAAAGTCAGCTCAGCCTTTCTCAGAGATGCCACAGTTTCGGGTATCTGCTCAAGAACTTGCAGAGTGTTACACATATGGTTCTTACAAAACCTGGCACTTTGTGGATTGAGCATAATATAAGGTTAGCTGTTCAAGAAATAGGAAGGCTTTGATCTTTGAGTAGAAATGAAGAGATTAAAAGGCTACTCAGAAAACTAAAGGAAGATTGATAACACACAAAACTTTGACAAAGAAACACTTTTAAGGCTGATTCTCTCTCTCTCTCTCCCCCTCTCTCCCTCCTTCTCAGTACACACATAACTATCCATTTGGCTGTCAATGTGGAAAAATAACTGATGTTAGATGATGCACTCTGGATATTATGTCAAGTTCCAGTGACAAATCACACAACTATTGAAATGAACGATTAGAGCACGGGGAAGTGCTTGGGTTCAGGTATATTGCTTCTCTTGTAGGACGAGAGGTGCCAATTGTGCGTGATTCATAGAGAAGACTTTGTGAAGCTGGTGCAGGTGTGCCACTGGAATGCAATAAGGTGTGAGTAAGCCCTGCCATACAGCCATGTCCAGAAGGGTAGGAGATAACTAACGCTATCTTATTTGTTATGGGAACTTGTGGTATTTCGGAATTTACCTTTGATTTGGTCCACAGAAGGCAAATGTGCCAAGAAAGACTCTAAACATCACTGAGCTGAGCTATCAGGTTCTGTCACTGTTTGGCAGTTAACTGACAGTTAATATGTCATATTTAGTGAACATAAAAATATTTCAGACAGAGTTGCACATTTGAATTCAGAAGTGCAAAGTGTGTAGGAATTCTTACAGACAACAATGAAAATCTCAGAAAAATATTGAGTTAGGTCAGTGTCAGAAAAATGATCCTAAAGTTGAGTCTCTAGTCTGAATATTAGACTCAGGGAGATCAAAATTTTCTCCAATTTTTTTTTGAGCTTTTCTTTTATTTGCAGTGACTGAAAATGGGTGAAACACTCCTCTAGGCTCATCCTTCTAGAGCTGGTCAAAACCTGCTCTTCTTGGTTAAGTGCAGTGCTCAATTAGCAAGCAATATTATGTGTAACATCTTGATATTATGTTTAATGTCACAAATAAACTAGAAATCAATGACTTACTTAATCACTGCAGAGCATTTCATAACGTCTTGTGAGCCATTTGGAGGACATCATTAAAATTAAAATTTAATTTGACAAATTAAAGAAATGGTCTGAAAGTAACTAGGTGATGTTTCCTAGTGCCAATCATAAAATACTGCAGTTATGAAGAACTCCAGTGAAAGCAGGAATATGAATGAGTCTTATTTCCCACTGGTGTGTTTATATGACTTTTAACTTGTTGGCTCTCAGGAATCAAATTACTATGTATCAACTTTTGTTTTCTGTTATGTATTCTGGAAGTCTCTCTCAAAAGGAGTTTCTCCTTTCATGGAATCAAAGAATCCTTTAGGCTGTAAAAGACCCTTAATATCATCTCTATGGCATAACATGGAACAGAGGGAAATGAGCTTCTGCTAAATGAGCTAGATTCAGATATCTGCAAATAGCAAAAACTCTTTTGCAAAGAAACTGCTGTAGAATGAATGAATAGATGATGCTACATAATAAATTGGTTCCCAAGTAAATTAAAACCAGAGAAGGTACATAAGTCACTTATCTCTTCTTTTGTTGAAGTCAGTGAATTAAGATGTATAATAAAACTGCAATTTTCAGAAGTGGGTCCTATTGGAATCAAACACAATGGTGAAGAGTTTACATATACAGCAGACTCTGAATAGGAAGAGTAATCATGAGGAACATAGAAGAACCTTATCAGATTTTCCTCTCTAAATATTCTTGTGTATTTTTAGTCAACACAGTTTTGCTGTTCTGTTATGCACTTGAATTTTCTGGGTAGTTTAGAGTATTTCTCTTCAGGTGAGAAGTGCATTTGATCACTGCTCTGCTCCATGGGAAATACACGAATGGCATTCTGGTCCCAATAAGCCAGTGAAGCCAGAATGTTGCTGAGGAGGAGAGGGACTTGATCATCATTATTGTAATGATGATTCTTGTAATCCTAAAGAAGGGAAAAACAAGTAATGTTGAATGGCTCAATTTTGCCAGTGGACATCCAATTCATGTGCTAAGCAATTCCCATAGTAGCAGATCCACCATGCTTCTGGTTTCTTCCTGACCAGTGAATGACACCTTGAGGGTGCAGGTGCTGTGAACTCAGTCAGTGCTCGCGGAGAACTGAACACATCTGGGACAGGGTACTGGGTTCTCTGTTTCTAAGAACTTCTGCTGAGGCACTGAAGCTTTAATCTAAAAGGTAGAAAACCGTTTCCTCTTTCAGTTTTAAACAAAGAATTGTTTTCTTCTTCTTCCTTCCTTCTCTTCCCAATATTCCTCATGTATTTGAAATCAATGTAAAGATTTTTTAAAGAAAATACTTAAGATGAATGACCCTTTCTGAGAATGAAAATTTTTAAAGAACTCCATTGATGCAAAATTTGACCCAGTATTATTCCACTAACTCATAATACTTGTTGCTTTAATCTACTTCAGTGCTACAATGAGACAGGGGAAGAAAGCTACTGTACTGATGCTCCACTTAAGGTAATAGGTAAAAAAACATCTATGTTAAATGTAATTAGCTAATACAAATTAAGATGATTTCATGTTCTATTGTCAAGATCATTCAATGAGTTATTTGCTTTTGTCATTGAACAGTGCTGCATTAGTTCTCATAATCTGGTTAGTGCATTAGCACTAAGTAAATCCTATTGATTCAGTAGATAAAATGGACCTAAGTAATCTTTGTATTTTGCTGATTTCTTTTATATTAATTTAGCATTTAACTTAGTATACAGATTATCAAAGGAGAGGTGTTGACTAATTACACATTTTTAAGAAACGAAGTAATGTATTGGAGATGTTGTGCTGATAAAAGCAGTTTTGCTGTACATTTGTAGTGTCTATCAGGTGCATTTTTCATAGAAGTACTTATTTACATGGAAGCTGTGGCAAAATAGAAAAGCTCGGAATTCCATCTAGACCAAAGATTAACCAAAGATATCCAAAGATAACACTGAGCATAGAGACTCTTATTCCAACATAACATTGCATAACAGCTGAATGCCTAGCCAAAACAGTGGTGCAAGATATGTATGGGACAGAAAGGAGGCCAGAAAGTAGAAGAAACTCATGCAATTTGCCCTGATTTCCACAGGCAGTGCATAAAAGAGAGTAACATCTGCCTTAAGAGAATGAAGCTCTCATTATCACTTCCCCCAAATCACTCCTCTAGCATTTCTTTGTTTTCACACACCCCATAGACAGTGCAAGTAATATTTCTTTATGATCTACACTTGCTTTCTGAAGTATTTATGCCCTAGATCTTCTTCCTTAGCATTTTTTTTAATTTACTGTGGGATTTGAATCTGGTTTTACTTGTATGATTGGAAATGAAAAGTAATTCCACTCTGATGCAAAAGCTGTCTGTGATCAGAAACCCACATGGCACCTAGAAAGTTTGAGTAACACAATTCTCTCCTGGAAAATAATTACCTACTGTTGCTTTAGTGAGCAATAATGATGGCCAGATGTGGTCCTGAGTCAGAATAAGTAGAGTAAGTAGAGAAACTGCTGAGGTAAGGTTGGTGCTGAGTGAGCTGAAAGGCAGATGTCTGCTTTGTCAGGACTTAAGTGTGTATCCATCATTTGGCAGCAGAACCTGAGGTAAATTCACTGCTTACTTAGATGTCTCAACCACCCCCTAAAGCCAGGTGGGATGAATCCAGGATTTAGATCTGCATGCAGTGCACTGCAGAACCAGCTTCTCTTTCTCTGGAACATGGACTTGTGCATGAGGAAACCGAAGCAGATCTTTCAGCAGGGGCTGACACAGTCCCATTGCAGAATAGCCATCAGCAGACTAGAAGGGAACTTAATCTGGGGCACAGGAGTCGTAGAATTTGTTCTGAACATAGAAAAAGAGGCTTAGATCTGAATATTACACACCTCTAGGGAGTGTCCTTAACATTACATACCTACTAGTCTTCATTTGGGATATCTCTTCTTGTGGAACTGCAGAAGTTTTCAAACTTGCAAGGTTACATAGGAGAAGAAAATTATTTTTTGTTCAGTTCTAATCATTAAAGTTATTTAAGGCCTTTCAGAAACTGAGACATAACAACCACATGACCAGATATCCATTTCAACGAAATAAAAATTACTTTCTGCCTGAAATGATTTCTGTGCAATTCCAGAGAAAGCAGCAGTCACTTTTCCACACTAATAACCAAAAGGGAACCCTGCCTACAGTGAAAGAATTTGATTAAAATTCTGGAAATGGAACATTATTAGTAGCTCTGGCTGATAAAGCTGTGCCCTTTGCAGAAAATGGTAGCTTAACGGATACCACTTTTTCACAGAGAAATCCAGCTTTCATCAGGAAGATGACAAAGCACCAAGCACAAGCACTGGGAGGCAGAGACAAGCCCCTAACAGGACATCAGGAGAAGGAAAACCATAGTTTTTGCAGCACTCAGGGTCTAACAAGTTGGCCCCCAAAATCCATAGCTCCTGAGACTCCGAAGAGTCTGCAAAGACACCTACCCCTAGGGGTAGTGTGGTACTTTCCAAAGAAACTCAAACTTGCCTTTTTCCTTGCCTTGTCTTTTTCTCAGGAGCTTCCTTGTGATGGTGTCCATGTGGCCAGTCCCATGGACAGAAAAGCCCTTACTTCTGTAGTTAAGTGTTTGCTGAACCTGGCTCAGCCTGAGATAACCTACCCCCAACACGCTCATACCTGTATCTCTACCTGTACCCATACCCATGCCTCTCTCACATGCAGCTTACCTGGAGTGTAGACTCTTCCTGCAATCCCTTACACCATGCTATTTGCCCCAGTCAGGTCTTCTATGGCCAGGTGGATAGATGGCCTTGTACTTAATGGTGGAGGGGAGCTGACTGGTGAACACACCCTGCCTTGCACTCCACTGGCACAGGGCACAATGGAGACCTTCAGGGTACTGCCAGGGCTTTTGGCAGACAGACAGTGAACTCAGAACAGGAATGTGGCTGCAGCCTATCACCTTATTACTACGGTTTAAACCTGTTTTAAAGGGTGTCAGTGTACACTGCTCATCACTCAGTCCCTCCTCATTTATTCTTCTGAGGCATCAGAACCCCTTAGAGGAGCTTGTGCCCAGGCAGTGTTGTATGCCATCTGATATGACATTTCCAGAGGAATAAATGACTGAACAAATCTGATGGATTCTGGTGCCTGAGTTTTAGGGAAAATATTCAGGCACATTCTACTCACAATATAAAAACATCTCCACACTGTGAGATTATCTAAATAATTCACATGAACCCTTCCTAATCACTGAGATGTGGTGTTATTTTTAAACCTGCCAAAAATTTTAAGCCAAACGGTGTGGGATGTTGCAGTTACAGGGCCTTATTTGTCTCTATTTATTTTATTAAATATTCCTAGACAAAGCCTTAGGATGACAGATCAATAAGTGCCTTTGTGGTTTCCAGACAGAAGGCAGCAATTATTTTCTTCCATTACAATATAAGCATAACCTAATTTTACTCATCTATCATGTGTGTAATGGTAATAAAGAAGCATCACCATGTGTTTATTTTACTGTCACTTTATCTTTTGTTTTGGTGATGTTCTGTTTTCCTTTCACATTCTTCCAACTGTTTGTGCCTTTCATTTAAAAGGAGTTGTGACCAGTTTGTCTTGCTTTATGACACTTGCTGGGAATATGGTGGCAAAAGCCTATCTGTGGTTTCTCTTTTCCTGTAAGGTGACCAGAGGACTTTATGATTTCACATGAACTTACCTGTAAAAGAAAAAAGGCCATAGGATCTTTACAGAGCTGAATTTGGATTTCATTTTTAGAGGTGCTTTTCCATGGAAGCCAATAGTGACTAAAGTCAGGTAATCAGAGGACAATTTGGCTTACAATTGTTTCGCATGTAAGAGATGCAGAAAGGCCAAACAAAGCCTGTAAGACCATGATCTACCTAATGATAACTGAAATGTAGTTGAGATTGTCAAGGATAAAATCAACCCATCTTCCTCACTTCAAAAATCACTCTTAATCCATTATAAAGATGCACACTATTGGAGTATGTCTGCAAATGAAGTAAGCATTTGTCTCCTCATCTAAGCATACCTCTGCTTTGAGGAGTACCAAACTAGGGCTGATAGTGACTGTGACCAAATAAACTCTGCTTAAAAACTACAACCAGTTTTCTGTTTGTTGTGGATGAGGGGATTCCTGAACAGTGATTCAAACCCTCCACAGTAGCTACCTCTCAGATATCTTTGTCCTGACTCAGGCAGTAAAAGCCCTATACTATTACTCCAAATTTTTCTTTTAATTCAAAGCCAGTTGAGTTTCCACCTTGCTGTTATTTGAGTGTTGGACAGCTCTTCACTGAAGGAAATTATTAGGCAGTACTAACTGGTCCCAGCTCTGCTGAAGTACATCAGATGCTTCATCACTTCACTTTCCCCAACCCTGACTACAATGAGCCCAGGTTTTGGTTTAATATGTATTACACTTAAACACAACTGGAAATGTTTTACTTTGATTTTATGAAGTTCTCCATGACCACTGGAGTAAGTGAAGCACAGTTGTGTCTGGATTTACACCTTGTGGTTGGTTGACTTTGCTGTCCAACTAAGCTCTGACAGGGACATTTCCCCAGGGTGAAAATACCTTCTTCAGTCCCTGTGAGTCCTTCTGATGTTTATAAAGGGGCTCCTTGACCTTCATCAGTTTCCACAGCCTGAGTATATATTGGGTCTGTCTCTGGATTCACACTTCAATTCACATCTTTAAGATTTTTTATTGCTGAGACTGTCAGGATAACTAACAGAAAGTTAGGCCTACAATAGTGTGACCACATTCATTTTGTTCCCTTAGAAAACAAGGCTAAAAACTAACAAATTTTGCCAACCACATCAAGATGAGTTGAAATATTTTTTTTTATGTTTTAAATATGAGAAGAACAAGTTAAGAAAGTGTTTTGGATGTATTCTTTGGGTTTATTTTGGTCTAATTCCACTTTTAGAAGCCTCAGATTAAACAGGCTCGAGGGACAGCCACTTAAAAAGATGGACTGCCCGAAGTCCAACAAAATTATGTACAATTGTCTTGTGGGACATTTTTTGATAACATGAAATGGCCTTCATCAATCAGACTCTAACTGTAAATTATCAGAGAGCACTTACTTGCAAATGGTTCTAAAGGCTCATTTTTCTTTTTAATGTTGAAGTTAGTGGTATACCATATTCACTGCTGGACTCCTTACAATGTCCTATGACTTAATCTCACAGTGGTCAGTGCCTTTCACTTGCATCAGTGGTCTGTGGTTTCATTCTCTCAACATCAAAGGGAGAGATCATCTTGGCTACATTACAAAAAGCAAGTTTTGAATTTTGCCAAAATAAACTGTGACAAATTCTAACAGGCTATAAAAGCTTTCTTTAAAGTTGAAGGTGACTTACAAAAAGGGGGAAAAATGATTTATGCCTTCATGTACATTTTTACAATACACAAAGAGAGGTCTAAGAAGAACTGAGGAGTTTGAGACTCTTTTTTTTAATCATTATTATTTTATCTACAGTAAAATCAAGGATTTGACATTCCTGACACAAGCATAGGAAATATTGTCCTTTCCTTCTGCTTGCTCCTTCCTTTCCATCACATTCCAACCCTGCAGGTCTATTTTACACACCTGAGAAAAACAGGTGTATGAAGGATGCTTGGCAAATTTGTGCCAATCTTTTTGGCCAGTTGGAACCTGAAAACCTCATAGGACACTTCTTATTGGAGCTTAAATGAGTCCCCTGGAATAAAGCAAAGGAAATGTAATGGCAAAGCTTGACGGTTTTGGTATTTCAGTGTTAAGCAAACACTCAGGACAAAAATTTCTGACTGCTTTTATGCCATTTAAAGGAACCACAAGAAATCACAGAAACATTTTTCCCTTTATTAATTTAATGTAGGAGAAATCAGCTCTGATGACTTTTCTTGAAAACGGGCAACTATAATAAACATGTCGACAGCGTAAGAAATTCAGTTCTGATATGCAAAGCAGCAGCAGACTCTGAAAATGCTTTTGAAAAAGGAAAATACTTCCCAGCATGAAAAAAGTGGCCAATTATTCTGTCAATATTTTAATGGTATACTTTGCTATGAAGCGAGTGCATAGGCAAGTACAGAATCAGATAAGTTAAAGGCCACGAACTTTAAAGACAGTCATTCACAAATCATATACCCCAGCAATACAGAAGAAATTACTTTCAGAAAAGAACAATGTTCATTGTTAGACATGAACCAAAAAAAGAAAGAAGATATTAATACCTGAAATTAAAAATTAGGACAGCAATAACACAGGGAAGAAAGATAAGTTACTGTGCTGAATGTTTCCTAACTTGTTTTTAGTTTCTGAAAATTGCCTTTCCCCCAAAAAAAGGCAATAAAATGCTACATCTGTTGTGGCTGCTGTATCAGCATCTGCTGGCAATGCCTACATCTGCATCTGTGTTGAATGCTCAGAGCTTGCCATAAGCAGTCGTCCCCCAAATGCCAAGGCTGTTGTGGTTATGCTCCGACTGGGTTGGAGGTCTCCTCTGAGCACATTTCTGCTACTGGGGAGAAGCCACAGCAACTCTAAAACAGGTGCTTCTCTCCAGACTGCCCCATCTCACCCCTGGCAATGAGGAGCAGCCTTTCTCTTTGATGAAAGAGTCCCACTTCCAACCAGGGCATGTGTCAGCAGCCTGTCCTGATGCTCTGTGCTGGGCAGCTGTGCTGAGGAAGACTCTGGTGGAACTTGGGGTGAAGAAGGCCTGTGGCTCCCACCCTCACCCTGAGCCAACCCAGCAATGGGGTATGACAGAGCCCATCCATCCCTAAATGCAGGTTCAGCTGTTGCTCTGTCCTGACACAGGCCTCATCTCGGCTGAGCAGAGCCCCACCACAGAAGCTCCAGCCTTGCCCTCTGGTAGAGGAAAGCATGAAACCTCTGAGCTCCAAATTTCCCATATTTGAGAAAACAAAGTTTCTCAACTTTGAGGGAGATATTTAAGGGCTTGCTGCATAAGCAGATGATTCAAAGTTCTCATGTTTCATGCTCCAAAGTAATTGTTAAAAGTACCTGATTCTCAGATTCTGTATTTCTTTCACAAGAGCTGATACTGGCACAGACACTGGCCAGATGGGAAGGGATAATTTCTGTGCTTCCTTTGCTCACAGTATTTCAGATGGTGGGAGAGCAGCAACCACCTGAACTCAGAGTGCACAGAGCGGCAACCCTCCCACCCAAGACCACCTGTACCCTTATTCAGATACACTTCTCATAGACACTTCTTTCATGAAGAAAACTGATGTCAGTTGGACCATTTCTGTACCAAGCATGAGTAACCACATTACAATCTGGTTCTTTGTGGCATGTTCCAAACCAGCTCTTTCATTTTTTTTTCTGAGGAGGGCAGTGATTCATATTAACATAGTTTTAAATACGGGTGATGTTTTCAGGGACTCCTCAGTGCACACAGTTAGGAATGTTTGTGAATATTTTTTTTAATAGTAAAAGAAATAACTGCCTAAATGTTCCATTTATCTGCATCACAGTCTCTCTGGAAAAAACTTACAAAATTTAAAAGAAAAGGATTTTTCTCCTGTCCCACTAATATATTTTTAGCACCATAAGGACCTCAGTGACTTTCATACTCAATTTACAGGAACTAATCTTAACAGAGATGAATCATCAGCAATGCTAAGTAACCTGAAATGATGAGGGACTTATATTTTGTAACTTAGACTGAAGGAATGAATAGACAATGGAGCAGGCTAAGAGAGAACAAAAGTCCCAAAATGTAACAAATCAATTGTGACTTACCCTCTTCAAGCAGTATTTGCTCTCTTTCCCATAAAAGTGCTGGAGACATTTCATGTTCTGCTTGTCAACAATCTTGTTGAAGAACTCATTGATGGTTCGCACAGAGACAGCACAGACAGCAGATCTCTTGGTTGGTTCCGAAGAGTCTGGTTTGCTTTGTGCAAAAACACCGTAGAGAATATCATCGTTCAGCCCAAGGCCCATTTCGTGGGCTAGAGCTGCACCAGGTTTGCTTATGTAGGCAGCTTGCAAAATGTTGAATACCTCCTTTCGGATGGACCTCTTTCTTCGCTTTTCAGTAAAAATGCACTCAAGAGGCATTTCCATGTAAGAACGCATCTCTGAGTCTAAAGTGCAGAAGCGGATAATTCTAGTGTGAAAAGCTTGCGAGTCAAGAGTTTCTCTCTGTACAGTCAGAAAATAGACAAAGTGATCATGTTCAAAGGCATGGATGTACCTAATGGGATACGAGTCACGGAACTGAGGGAGGATATCTATGTAAGACTGATCTGTGAGAAATTCAAAACCATCCTGTGTTTCTTTCAGCCTTCTAACTGATATTGAATGCAGTACACGTGGAGGTTGAAATGCAGATGTCACAGTATTTCCAACAAAGAAGTTGACAAACCTGTCCTTTTCGGTCACCAAAACTTTGGTTCCTAAAGTGCTTACAACACAGTCAGGACAATTATCTGCTTCTCCATCCACCTGGGGTGAGTACATGCAGTGCACCTCGCTTTCAATGTCAGCAGGATTGTCAGGGTGAATGATGTGACGGTGGCAGATGCCTCCAGACACACTGCCACAGCTGATGAGCTGATCATCATAATAAGTTTCTAAGAGCAGTGCCATGTTGACATTATCCTTCCATACACTGTTAGATAAATTGGCTTTATCTCTGCAGTCTTCACATGGCAGACAGTCAGGGTTCTCCAAAACAGGCCCAGTCTTGTACACAGACATGTTCTGGAGAGTTTCATTTAGTACATAAATCTTGTTGACTGCTCCAATATAAACATGTTGCTTGTATAAAACTACATTCTGAATTGGCGTTTCCGCGATGAAGTTAGGAAGGTCATATTTTACACCCAAATTCATCTCTGATTTTTTAGCTGCTTCTTCGCATTCTCCATGGCTCCTCTGCAGCAAGGCAAACAGGAATACGATAAAACCAGAAGGATATGCAGTAAAAGGCTTCATTGTCAGAGATTTATTCTGTCAAAATATATTTAAAGGAAAGATTGGTTATATTTCATATACTAAAACATCAGTTTATCAGTCAACAGAAATCCTCTTCTAGGTTGCATGTATTAGCTGAACTGTTTCAGTCTGAGAAGTGTCATTAGAGTTGTGCTAGAAACTGCTATGATTATTGTTCTTCATGGATACCCATTTCACTACTTTTAGAACAATTCACAGAAGGATTTTCTTAGGATTAATTTCTTGAGACCCCTTATGTGCTGCAGAGCAGAAAAAGAGAGATGACTACTTCCACACTGGCATTAAACCAGCTGACTGATATGGTTTAGAACAAGATGGTGTACACATAGCCGAAAGCAAAGCTGCCCAGGATACTGAGGACACAACTGCACACAAAGCAGTTGGAGCACTTCAGTGTGTGGATATAAGATATTTGTCAAGTTCCTCAAGGGGTTGAGTTGGTTCCTAGCACAGCTGCTCAAAAGTAAGAAATAGAAAAGACATGAAATAATGTGAAGATTTGAGCTGAAGTAGACTTCTATTCTGTTGACATTTTTTATCAACGAAGGAAGAGACTTTCTCCACCATACCAAAGGAAGAAACCCTTCTCTCTCTCCCTCCAGCTCCTCAAATAATGCCTTTCATAAGGCCTGGTTGGGAAAAAAAATGTGGGTTTTTTTCAGCCTGCTCCATTTGTTGCAATACTCATTTTTCATAGTGTTGACAAGGCTTTGTAATATATTATTATAGTATTTTATGCATCATATGGTGCCCGGCGTATACAAGCTTTATTTTAGGCCTTGCACCACAGCAGTTAAGTCACTCTGGTGAAAATTTACAAGATACAGGCATATCACTGTATTGCAAACAAAGGGCTATCAAGTGACCTATAGCCATTAACTGATGAAATCAAACAACCTAGCACCTCTTTTTTTTTTACTACATCTCCACACAATTGTTTGATGTGGCTTGAAAAACCAAAGGCAGATGACTAGTGTGATATTTCACCCCCTCGAAAGATCAATTAAATGAACTGTGGTTATGAGCATTTCAGTGCAGTATCCACACTATGCCCTGTCACACCAGACATTTTCTGTTAATGTCATGACACAGTTGTTAAGCCAAATTTAGCTTCTTCATGGAGAAAACAATTATGCATTCTAACAGCAATATGATCACATACTTTGGGAAAATCCTTCTAGTTTGACTACAGTTAAGCAATCATTGCTAATCAAGAAATGCTCGTGACCACTGAAAGAATTAAAAATAGATGACCTGGAAAATTACAAACTAATAATAGGCATCTGTGCCAACTTTTTATTTCATTAGGACATAAAGCAAAATGAAAAGATTAGTATAGACAAGAGCTGTTTCAGCTGTGTATAAATTCAGTGTTTTCACTAGATTGGTTAAAACAATCCATCAATAATTATTCTGCAGTTCTCATGACACTTTATTTCAGTATTCACTGAACTCTTTCTGTGGCTTACCTCATTAATTACACAAAATAACAGGTTTTGCAAACAAATAATTTTTCCTCCTCTCTGTTATTTGATAAGAATCATGATTGAGAGCCAGGGATAAAAATCAGAAACACAGGCTATTTGCCAAGTATTAACTGGTAAGAACAAGTCACACTTCTACTATTGAGACATAAAGATCTTCCTTCAAATCAGTAACATTTTCTGATATTAATTAGTGATAACAGAATCCTGGAAACAAATCTAGCATGGATTTACATTTAAAAGAAAATGAAAAAATAGAAGGGCTATTGCTATAGTTAGAAAATAGTTCCAGTACACAGAGTGCTGACTGCTATACTGTATAGGGCAGGAAACAGTTTTCTCACCCTCTGTAACATCTTGCTATTACAGAATATCCCTCTGTGCTGGGATGAAACCAAGAGCTTTCAAAGTTTGTGTGAAACACCCAGAAGTCACACCCAATCCAAGAACAACCATGTTCATGTTCCCACCTGGCCAGCGCCAAGCGAAGGCCCCAGCACTGGGAGGAGTGGGAGCCTGGTCTGACTGCCTCTTTTCAACCAGCACTTCTACCCAAGAAACTGCTAAAACTGATACCTTTCTGCAGATTCACTTCTGACGAGTTAAGGTGTTCTGACAAATACTAGATGAAGCAGAAAATTCCAGAAGTGCTCTATTTTTGACACAATGCAGAGGCAGGTATGTTGTTTATTGCAACAAGTTTAAACCCACGTAACAGAGGTGGACCTGCAATGGAAAGAGAAAGCAGTGGGTGGGACAAGGGATGAGGATGAGGCTGATCAACACAGGAAAAAGGATGCAAGGTATCTTGACAGGCATCTATTTTGTTGCAGTATATTCTGTGCTATGTTCTTGTTTTAATGTTCCCAAATAGATTTTGAACCCAGTATGTCATTCAGTCTTCAGTTTACAATCCTCTCCATTCTTCCAGTGTCTGAAAAACAGTATCCCTACTTGTCCAACAGAAAGTACCAGTGTGCACTGCAGAATAATTTAGAGCCAGAAATACTGTCTGACTTATTCTTTCCCTCAAACCACATCTTGGGATGTGAGGCCACTATCCTCAGATAGGCTACTCTGCCTACACTTGGTCAAACAGCAAAGGTTTTAATCTGTGCTCTGGAGACCGAAGATTCCTCCTTAGATTCCTTTAGCAAGTGAGATTGGAAACAAAACCTTAACAGTAAGAGCAAGGGTGGGATTCAGTGCAATGTAAAGGATGCCAGGAATAATAGGTACTGTATTTCACCACTACAGGAAGGAAAATATGAGCAATAAATGAAAGCCAAGTCATCTTTGCTCTCATATTTGAGCCCCATCATGGTGCTTTCCTTTGTATGCTTTTGAGGTGTTTCAAGCATCCTCCCAGAAAGAAATCTGCTGATTCCCACCTATGGGAAGCTCAGGCTCAGATTTATGGGCAGCTCTAGGGAAGATAGTTTCCCACAATGCATGTCTCCAGCACACTGTGAATCTTCCCTCAAGGTGTCTGAAATCAGAAGGAATGTGCTCTACTGTGAGACATTTACAGCTTAAGGAGAACACAGGAGTTATGTGAAGAGTACAGTGTAGTTCACAGTCATCACATCATATAAATTCTGCTGTCCCTTTCTGAGACTCCAGTGACATTTGATGTCCCTTTTCATACACGTTTGACCCAGGGTCTTACTCTACTCTGACGCTGCAACCTCCAGCACAGAGCTGCTCTTTTGTGACCTCCAGACCAGGACACCGCAAACACATTTCACTTGAATACATCCTGAAGCAGCAGACAGACTTTGGAGAATTAGAAATTCAGTCTTACCTCTCTTCAAAGGTCCAATAATCCTAGTTCTCCTTAGCACACACTCAAATGTAATTTCAGTTGAACTTAAGCACTAAAACAGTTTTGCTGAATTAGAACCAATATACTTAGATTATAGATACACTTTTGAGTACAGGTCAAAGAACTAACTGCTGTCTATCGCTTGCAGAAGGAAAACAAGCAATCCCTTTGTTTCTCTACTTGGTTTGAATGATGGATGCTGTTCAATCTTTTGTGACCTTCCTGTGACTTGTGTGTCAGTGTGTCTTTCATGTGTCTACAGAAGACTTGTAAGATTTGGCCTGCTATAACTATCAGCGAGCAATAGCTGTGGATGGATTATTCCTTTTGTAAGAGATATTTTCAAAGCCAGTGTCATGATGTGCTCATTTTTCCATCCCTCAGCAGACAGTAGCCAGTATAACTGATGAGAAAATGGATTTTGGTCAACCATTGCGAGTGGCTGGTAATGATGTGTCATATTAGTGTGATTGGCAACCTCAAGTGCTATGGCTGGTGCTTCCCATCAGGCTCGATCTTGAGGTTTGTGTACTATTAACAGTTTCCCAATGGCAATCTTTTTCCTACAAGTTTCATTCTCCCTAATTATGGCCTGGGTGATAATTTGCAAATACTGAACATCATGTCTCTCCTTTGCACTGTTTGCCAGTGAGCTGACAAGTCAGGCCTGGCCTTATTGTGGAATAATGTTCAAGCAATCATATGCAAGGAAGCCAGAAACACAGCCATGCTTGTTTTCCCTGCCCTTATTTCAGAAACTTGGGTCCCATTTAGCTCTGATCACAAGCACTCCACAGATCTGCACAAGCTCAGACAACACGCTGACATCAAAGCATTTTGTAGGTTGTTTGGTGCATCTCATTTTTCCTTGCTTTATTACAGAAAAGGAAATGACAGGGTCCTTCGTATCCCACAGAGAACATGTTTGTACAAGAACACATTTAGTCCTCGGATAGGTCACTTCAGGTTAGGTAACAACAGAGCCATGTTAATTCATGTTTCAGAAACTCTATTGTCAGCAAATGGTAGCCTTCTCCTCTCTTTAAGGAAATATTCGATAGTATGATTTTATACTTTTTCCACTGGGATAGTACATCTTTTTACTTCAGTCTCTGACAGAGTTGTGGTGCCAAATTTATATAGGATGACCCTAGTGACTATTGCTCTGAAGAGTTCAGTTTGCTTTGCTATTCTGGACCAAAATCCATGATAGTTCAGAACCTGATTCACTGTGGATCAAAGGCCCTGCCACGGAGACAGCATCATCATTTAAGAGAACAGGGCAAATGAGAGGGGGTGATAATAACAGCTCCATCTATCCAACTTTAATCTGTTGTTGCAAATCTGTCACAGCACTGGCATCAGCTTCAACAGACTAAGCCCACAGCAGACACATCTTCATCAGACTTTACAATCAAATAATTGCAGCTGTAGACAATATCGGTTATATATAAAACACTTAGTGAGGTTAATCTATTTTCCACATTCACAGATAAAAAAAATGCTAAGTCCAAACTGAATTAGTTACCTTCAGGTAACAGAGAGAACAAGGAAATTGAGTAAGTTAGCAGCAAACATAGAAGTGATCCCTGAATTGAATTAAAATGGCTGATCTGTGTTAAAATCCACGTTCTCTTGTCTCCAGCACTATTTCAACTCTAGTTTAGATTACTCATCCTGACTAGGATGGCAACATGACTTTCCTGCAGCATGGTATGTACACTAAAACAATGCAATTTTCCAGTACATAGAGTCACAGGACTTAGTAGCAGTGATTTAGGTCATAAATTCATTCACAGCAGAGCTGAGAGGTTTCTATGGTATTCCAAGAGGTGTGTGCATGACGATGACTGATGGGGAAGAACTGGTGGGCAGGGCACAGCCCAGGCAATTGCTGGAGGATCTACCATTAACTAAATCCTCTATGCACCCAGTGCAGTGGTGTGTATCAGAAGAAACTGCTTTCATTAGCAAGTTTAACTGCTCTGTAAGCCTTTTCTTACAATATTCAAACACAGAAAAAAAAAAGAATCTAAATTATCCCTGCATAAAATACATGCTTTAATATACACGGTCCATTACTGGGTCCAATATACCATTGTAATTTATAGCAGCTATCAATACAAGCATTGTTGTTGTCTACCACATTTATTTTTAACAGGCATTAAAACACAAGAACACTAATCTATCCTTTGCAGTGGAGAAAATTATATTCTTACACTCATTTGGCATTATTTTTGTGGGTGTCCTGCAGTGCAATAAAGTGTAGAGTGTTTTATTTGAAACTTGCTCCAGATCTTAACATCCTAAAGCAAACTCATGTCTTGGGTCTCTAGCTTAACTGATTTATTTAATTGTTTTTTGTTGTGATGGGCTACAATGGCACTACCGGTTCTTTCATAATGAACCTCAGCAAACACTCACTGATACATCACAAATTAGTGGAACAGATCCAGAGATATATATTGCCCAAAAATATTAATTTAAAAAGGTTGTGTACAACATTTCTTGCAATTCAGGGAAATTTCTCACATGAGGAAGTGGTGCTCATTCTAAAGGCTGAGGAATCATTCCACAAAGGATATGAACCAGGAGTTCAAAATAGAGAAAGAATAACTGAAAAACATGGAGGAAATACCCACAATAAGGTAGACCCTACACCATTTCTTCATATGTATATTTCCAGATGCATTTGGACCTTTAAACACAAGACAATAGCTTTCCACAACTGGATGAAAAGAATGGCAGGATTTTTAAAAAACGATTAGCTTGTTTAGCAGTAACAGGAAAAGAGAAAGTAAACTTTGAACAACACAGCACTATTGATCCATTCCATTCATCTGAATGCAAGTCAGCAGTTGTGGAGCTTCAGTAAGAAAATACCTGTAATGCTATCGTGGCTCTTTAGCACTACACTGGTAGTAAAATAAACCCAGTTCTAGCACAGACTTAAACTTGGTATTTGCAGCAAATAATTCAGTCTGACAACTGACATATGAGTATCTTACCCAGTCCAAGTGTTCAGTACAAATAGAAAAAGAGCTCTGTGTATGTGTAGAGTAACATGTTACGCTTGTTACTGTGTATGTCATGACTAATAGCAAAGGGCAATGTTGTTCTTCTGTTTCAGGGTAGTGAATATGGAGATATTAGGGTTTCACTCCCAAGTATTCACGTTTGAACAGACAAATTCCACTCTTACGTATTTTCATTGCATATATGAAGGAAAGGCCTTTACTGACTCTAGTCAGTTGAGATAAATGCAGACATGTGCCTTTGTTGACTGAGGAAGTCCCACAAGCTCAGGTAAAGATGCAAGCCTTTTTTGTTGGAATAAAAACACCTTATGGTAGGAGAAAGCCCCTTTCTTGTATTTCTGAGTCGATCCTGTTGATCAACTTTTTGCATGAGTCTGAGCATTTTGTGGTTGTCTGTACAGAATGGGGACAGTGTAATTTCCTTGGAATGCAGTTCCTCCTTTAGTAAAGAGCCAAGTTGGCAAACCTGGCTGCAAGCACAGTTTTAGCTCAATTCCCTTAACCACTCTCAGCACTTACTTAGACTTTCTACTTTATGTTTTATGCTTAAAACATCTATCTACCTGAATCCTTGTACTAAAATGCAGAGCAGATTTTGGAAGCCTTTCCTGTCTTGTAAAGCTAACAGTCTTCCATACTGTGATAATTAAAGGAATGGCATGGGTCATAAAATGAAAAAGATTAAAAGGCAGATAGCCTAGTAACCAAGACAGCATACAGATTTGATCTAAATGTTCTAACAGCAATTATGAATGATCTTGATGCAGGACATTTCCTGCAGTTTAATTGTCATCTGCTGCTAATGGTTCTTAGGAGTCCCTGAGACAATAACTCTTCACAGCCAAACATTAATTTTTTTTTTTTTAAAAAAAAGTTCTCTACATCAATAGATAGGAATGATAAAGTATATGACAACTGTACAAAACAGTGATGACAAGGTATATTATATAAGAACCGTACCAATGGATCTACAAGCACACCAAATTATCAAGTTTCCTTTTGATGTCATAGTAAATATAATAAGTATAATAATATCAGCAACTAAAACCAAACAAGTCCCTGAATTCCTCCAAGGTGTGGTACAAATACCTAGGATACCAAGCAAAAGAAATTGTGCTGGCTGTTTTTTCCTCTGAGAGAGCCGGCAGAACAGTGTCAGGCAGCAGCTCTGTGCTTGGCAGGCGCACATAAAGCATGCCACTAGGTGCCATGACTTCTCCCTTCTCAGTCAATGTGTCTCCAAGAGCCACAAGGCAGTGACAAAACCTAGGGTCAAGGATTTCCAAGAGGCTGCTGACGCCTTGCTTGATACACAGCTCATCAAGCTGAGATGTCACAGTCAAACTGTGCAGGGTCCCAGCAAGATCAGCACATCTCTAAGAGTCAGCTGGCTCAATGGCTGGAATGAGACCTTCAGCTCTCCTTCACTCTACCTGCTGGGGGCAGCTTATCCAGGTAATGGAAAAACCAGGAAAAAGGTCTTCTTGTGGACCTGTGTCAGCACTGCATGGAAAACTCTAGGATGCCTCCAAGCCCTCTCCTTGCATCTAGGAGCTTCTATGAGGCTGTGAACTGGCCTAGCCCAGTCCACGTGTACTGTATTTAGTGCTGGAAAGCAGACTGCACTCCTTCCATGCCCAAGCTGGCTCCACAAGGTATAATCACAATTGTGTAATGTTGTGTTTGAGATAACCAACCCTGCCAAACACAAACCACCTCTATGCTAAACTAACTTGGTGGTCTTTGCCCCAAGTGAAAATGTGGTGCAAACCCTCAGAACAGCTACAAACAAAACTGAATTGGCTGTGTTTGTAAACTGGCTACTGAAAGCAATGAAGTCTGTATTCATGCCTTAGCTTAGCAGAACATATCCTTTATCTGATACCAAAGTTAATAACCTGATGGTCTACTTAGCTTCACAGCAGCTTTTTGATAATCAAGCAGGAACAATGTCAAGGATAGTGTTCATTTCCCATCTGTGTTTAGTTAGGAGGTTATGACCTTTTCTTTTTAATGCTGACCTCGCTTTTGTCACTGCAAGTTTATGTTATTGCAATGCACTTTAACTGATGCCCTACTTTCACTCAGTTTAGAAACCAAGTTAATGATGGCTCATTGGCATGACTGCTGCCTTGCTGCGAACGTGTGATTCATGATCTGCTTCCAAGGACTTTACGGTATTGGTGTTCATAAATCCCGGAATGGCCTGGGACCAGCCTATCTGACATTTTGACTCACACCAGAGGCAACAGTGTCACAGCTGCAATCAGGAGAGTGGCTGATCTGCAGCAGCCTCAGCTCCCCTTTTTTTGGCAGATGTCCCTCAGCAAGGGTCTGTCAGCCACAGCTTTTATTTTGAAATATTATGCTGACCTTCAGGAGATGCTGAAAACCTCAATAGTTTGAAGAAGGAGTTCAGGGATGGCTGAGCAGTCTGAGTTTTTTCATGCTAATGGGATCTTTTTTGTTGTTTCTGAAAGGATTTTTCAGCTGCTTCATTTACTTTCTTTCAGCCTGTTCTCTACCCTCATTTCGGGGAGACCTGCGGAGCTTAAATGCGCAACTGTTACTCTTCAGGAGTTCTCCTTTATACTAGGCCTGGAACAAGGTTTTGGACTTGTTCAGACCCTGGAATGCCTCCTTTGGAAATCTGGAGACAGATTCAAGGAGTCTGTGAGATAAGCAAAGAGGCTGTTTCCAGACTTCAGAGGGTATTTACCTTTCTCAAAGGGGTGAAACGAGGATAAATTAATTTATTCTTACAAAACACCTCCAAAACATGAAAGGCTTAGTGCTGGTGTTTACAACAGACAGCACAGCAAGGCTGAGCTGCAGGATGGTGCCTCCCATAAAGGGGCTGATTTAAAACCATAGTCTTCATCCCTGCATGAACAGGTTTGCCAAAAGTCTGTACCTGGGACTAGGGCTTCACTCTGACATTCTCTGCCCCTTGCCCTCCCCTGAGTACCTGCAGCCCCTGCCTATACTCTCCTGCTCTTTGCCTTGGGATCCAGCATATCACCCCATAGCCATTCCTTGCTCTCCTCCTCATCCTCCTGTCCCAGTGGGAAGATGCAGACAGTGCATGTGAGTCCTCCTAGGCAAAGCTGCCCTGATGCCTTGAAACCAAGGGAGCTGGGAGGAAGAGAGGGGATGGAGCATGGGGCTGGAGGTTGTCAGAGCAGGACCTCTGCCAGGCTCCATCCTGTCTGGAGACTGCAGAAGAGCTTGGCTGGGAGCTGTAACCCAGCCAGGACTGAGGGCCTCTTACTGCTCCATGTGGTATCTTCTCCTCTGGAGCTCGAGCTCAGGTGAAATCCAGAGAATAAGCAGCACCAAGTGCAGACACTGGTTATTCTAAGCACCTGAGAGCTTTGCAGCCAGTGAGTGTTAGCTTTCTGGATCCCTTTGTTGGACTTGTGCCCTGAACTCACTCTAAACCACATTTTAGATGCCAAAGTAGCCTCTCTAGATCTTACCTATAATTTTAAGCTTGGCCTGTTTATCAAAAAGGAAAATAAAATGGCAGTGGTAAAATTGGAAATGTCAGTTAATGTATGTTTTTAATTTAGGGCTTTATGATACAACAATTGTTCCTGAGCATAAGGTTTTGCTAAGTAGTTGATATTTAATTCAATACATCAGTTCATTGACCTCACTGTCATTTAGCAAGAACATTTTCTTTTACATTC
>NW_008658667.1:100589-109438 GCF_000695815.1 Acanthisitta chloris
ATTAGCACCATGTATGTTGTGTTCAGACAAAAAAAAAAATGGACTGCTCGTGATTAATAATTATTCACATGAGCATTTTAAATTTGAAGAAGATACAGATGTTTGGAGTGATGATGGGACAGAGCTGAACTGTTACACACCTGGGCTTTCACACAAAAACCTGGTTTCATACCTAGGCTTTGTCAGGATAAACTACATTCCTTTACTGTGAAGCCATCACCTTTTCCAAGTCTTGACTCCACAGTCTTTATGCAAACAATATTCTTATTGATTCCTGTGATAGCTGAGCTGACTAAGGACTAGAGAACAGGGTGCTTAAACCAGCCTGAAAGGTCTGTTGCAATGACAGAATCTCAATATTACCTCACTTAAAATGAGTAATAGATGATACAGGGTAAATACTGAAATGTAGAAGACATAACAGGGATGATAGGTGCAGAAGAGTAGATCTTTAAAAATCTTATATATTGTTAATGAAGATAATCATTACTCTTTACAAGAAAGACTGAATTAACCCACACTGCATTTCCAAGTAACTAGCTAATGGACACAAGCATTATCTTTTCATATGTCTTTGAAATCCCTATAAACCATGCCTAGTCAAATATTTGACTGATGGGCTTTCCCCCCTATTAATAGCATGTGCTGGAGGTCTCGGTAAATAACCTACCTTCAGACTTCCCTTTTCCAGATGGGAAAGGGGTACTTTCTTATTCTTTACCCACCTCCTATTGCTCCTTGCTGCTTCCTGAAAGGCTTTTCGTACTGTGAAAACAATTCACTGGTTGTTACCTTATTTTTGTGCCTTGCAGGGATTTCGGGTGCATACTCCTCTCAGATAAGCAGGAAGCTCTCCCACTGCAGTCAGAAGAACTCTGAAAGCCATTCCAGCTTATCTGCAGGCAGAGGTTGTCCCAGCTTGTGTTTCATTTATAAGAGAAGTGCAGTATTATTTGCATAAAAGGAGTTCTTTCAAAGCATATTACAGGAAAACTTCTCAATTTGAAAACAAACAAAAAACCCAACACACAGCAATTTTCAGGAAGCAGCAAAGTTGTCTTTGAGCTCTACCCCAGCTGATTTTATCATGGCAGTTTACATCTGAAGAAGAACAAACACAATCTTATTTTTGTAAATGTGTTTTCAGAAGGAAAGAAAACTCCACAGAACTGGCAAGCAGTCCTTCAGACTGATAATGACCACATAGGGTGTTTTTCCTTTTTTAGCCCTGCAGGAAAAACATGGGATTCAGTTCTGCAATTAGGAGGTCATTAATGATTTTTGTGATTTCATGCACTCTCGTGCTGACTTTACCTACCTTCTGTCTCTGATCTCTCTCAACTTCTATTAGCATGTTCTGCATTCAGAGCTTCTCCTGTCACGTAGCTTGCCATACTTATCCAGGAAAAAAAAAAAGACAACTGTTGTTGGTCAGGTCTTTCTGAATATAACCAGGAGAAGGAGAGAATCATCCCTTTCTCACAAAAGGACATGCCTCACAATCTCTCTCTTTTGTATACATAAGGTCAGGATAATAAGGACAAAAATCAAAACGGCATCTGAGAGAAAAAAATACCTGAATTCTATGGGATTTGATGGAAGATGAAATGTAATGGGATTTTAATGTGTTGCAGTTCTAAAGCACAAACAGAATGAATATTAAATTTCATAGGATAATTCAAAAGCTTATAGTAAGGTTTCCATGCTGGGTAGATTCAACAGGAATTTCCCCTTGTGGAAATTTGACTTATGAGCCATTGTGGAGACCTGACAAGATCTGGAAAATGTCATAGGAGAGGACAACTCCAGACAAGGAGTTATTTACTCCTCTGAGAAGGCAAAAGGACAGAGTGAAATGTTGCCACTGTGCCATGTTCTCTGTGGTTTGTTCGTAAGGCTAGTGTTTGCAACACCAGGAAAAAATACAGATGTGGGAATTTCAGATTCTGACTACAATATACTCAATAAACACTAAACACTAGGGAATGAAGAAAACAAAGCAAAGCATAGAAATAAAGGCCCAGTACACATCTGGGTCCTCTACCTATTCTGGACACTTGCATAATTTCCACTAAAGGTGATGGAATTTACTTGTATCTTGACACCCTGAGTTTAACTAAAGGCACTTGCATCCTGGCTGGGGGAAAATCCACATTTACTATTTGGAAGTGCTGCAAACATAATCAAAGATAAAACTCATTATCATGCAGCACTCTGTCCTTGAACAGGTATGGGAAGGCAACAGCAAAGTGGATGCCAAAGTTTTCCTTCCTCAGAAGAGTTAAACATTAGTTAAGATAGAGTTTTCAATCATCTACTGCAAGGTAAATTGCATCTTTGAAAATGAACAACATTTTCCACTCATTTGAATGGATGGTAAATACATTTTACAGGATGAAATTTGGATTATTTTCTCTGATGCAGAAGTGCTTTATCACACACAGGGAGCTCCACATCGGCTCACTGCTTCACTGGAGCCCAACACTGTTTGCATTCTAACTACTCTTTAAAGCATTATTAGTATTGCAATTGTGGAGTTTTTTTACTGTAGCTTTGGGCATTTGTAAGAATGATATCAAATACCAAGCATTAACAAGAAACATTTTTCCCCAGGAAAAATATTGGCTTCTAATCCAAAGAGCAAAAGCAATAAACCTAAAGAGTTTAAGCAAAGGTTTTACAGGACAGTAATATATAACATTTAAAATTAGTACCCACTTTCTAGAAGTAGACAGGAAAACTGAATATAACTCCAGTAATTCATTTAACATTTTCAATGACATTAGGAAAGGGCAATTAATCAACTTGTGACATGAATTCAACTACCAACACCTTTCATTGTCTTCAGCAAAGCCACCTCTCTCTGCTTTATCCTGCTTTTTCAGACTTAACTAACAGAATATTGTAAATTTGGATGAGAAGACACATGCCATGAAGACACATGAAAATAATATAATAATACCCCTAACAGATATGGGGATATACAATAAAACCAGATAAAAGGATATATAATTCCTGTAACAGAAATCCTAATACAATTTTGACTGTAGAACAGTCTGCAAGATAGAAATCCAACCCTGAGTTATCCCAGCGTATGTCTAAGACAGATGAAGCTTGTGAAGTTATTTCAGTTTGTTCTTTTGTAGTCACGCTTTGGGACAATCTAGATTTGGGAATTTTCTCAAATGCTGGGCTTACTTGGAAGACAGCTACTTTTATCCTCACAGGTATCATCCACAAAGGAAGAAGCAGCAAACCCCCAACCTCTCAATAAGTATCTCTGAGGGTCCTTAACTTCTGGTGATTTAGTTTGGGTCAACCAATCCAAAAGGCATTCTCTGATTCTTCATAAAGCTAAAGACAAACCAATAAAAACCCATGTGTGTCTCCAGGCATTCACATGGCACAACAGACCTCTATCAGGCTAGAACAGTTTCAGTAGGGAAAAAAAGAAGGTAAATGAAAAGTGAGGCTCAGCATCCAGCTCAAACAAACTAAAAATAAACAAAAAAAATATTATCTCCTAAAACAAAGGGAAAATAAGTAAGTTTGGAATTCTAACTGTAGATGGTAATTGTTTTCATCTGCTTGTTAAACAGGCTCAGAAAGAATTTATTTCCACAACATTTAGACAAAAAGAAATAGTTCCTGCAGGACTTACCAATCTGTACAGCTATTAATAGGAAAAATTTCATGTGGAAAAAGATACATAAATCTTCTATTAAAGTCAAAGAGGAGGCAATCCATTTTGCAAATACTGTGCAAACACACACAAAGGCAGAGCTAAACCCAGTGTCCATGAAGTGGCAAAACTCTCAGGGACAACCACAAGGCCACAGTCTTGCTCAGGGTTCCTACCAGACAAGTAGCACAACCACAAAAGGAGGCTAAAAAAATCCAGTTGCTTAAGACCTATGTGTTATAGGGCTGTGCCTTTGCGGTGGGTGATAGAGAAGCTGGAATTCAGCTGTGGGCATGTTCTACCAGATGTGGGCAGGGGCTGGCTGTGGACATCCCACACCAGGGCCATGTGGCTCTCAGCCCTAACAAGTGCTCAGTGTAATCAGTCCATTAGTCCAGGTTACTCCCAGCCCCAGACAGTTGTTTAAAATGAGCATCATTTGAAGCAAACCAGAAACCTTAACACCGTATTTCATAACTAACTGTAACTTTATTGCCTAAATTCATGGTGGTCCAGCCTTGTTACTGTAATAGGCAAAATGCCTTTCTGAGTCTTGTAACATGAACTCTCCCTTCCGAAGGGGGTTCAGCTATGGCATGTAGGGTGCAGAGGCATGCTTCAAGGTAACAAATCTACACACCCCAGATACCAAGAGATTGGAGTCCCATATATGCTTTAATTTTTGGTCACCTGATCATATCTACACAGCTAAAAGTTCTTCAGGTACTGCATGCCACACTCTTGCAGCTGGGCTCTGAGGCCACCTGTTGGGCTACCCTTCACTCTATACAGAGAAGCAGAAAATTTTACAGGAGTCTCTTCAGTCACAACCAAAGCTATGATTCTAGCCATTTTATAAAATGAATTATACATCTGGCAAATTTCATGTCTTTATGCTGAAACAAACTCTGCCTGAAGCCAAAAACTTCCTGTGTGGGAAGTGAACAACTTACATTGTATAAAATTGTCAATAAAAATTAATTACTTATTGCCTAAATCTAGCTGTCTTTATAACTGTGTTGCCTCAATTTACTGAGTCTGCTTGTAGGAGTGCAACTGAGAGGCCCCTGTGCTTCATCATCAACTCCAGAACCATGCTATTTTGAAAATAAAAGACCTGTATCCTGTCCAAAAAATAAACTCTGGAGGTGACTTGCCATGTTGCCATTTTGGATTACAAAAAAATACTCAGCCAACACACAAGGGAAGGCTTAATTCCAGCAAACACACACATAAACAGGAAATCTCTCTCCAGTCAGAAGGTATTTTTCCTTCGTACAATGGGGTTCAAAGATGTGTCATCATATAGTTTAAAACAATTGCTAAGGAACCTTACCATTTGCAATAGCTTAGGAATAGAGGTTGGCTTCCACGGTCAAAAGCCTGTCCGAACTTGCATGGGAAGCACACAAACACTAACAAATACATGCTGGCTTAGGCCAGTGCAGAGTTTTTAATCAATAAGCATGTCAAGCTGGGGGACAGGGAGGGGAGGGAATCAATTTTCAGAAGGCAAATGGTAACAACTGTAGATTTAATCAAATTGCAACTGCAATCCCTTACTATTCCCAATATTTTTGAAAGAAAGTAGCTCCATGGCAAAGAATGAATTTCAATAAATGTCACATATTTAGGTTTATTGCTGAATTTTTAAATTTATCAAGCTAGGTCACTGATCCTTTGCAGAAATGATACCCATATATGTCAAAAAGATTCTGATACTGTTTAGTTGGATAAACATCAAAATGAAGGAGCTACGGTAGAGGAAAGCAACTTACATAAAATATTGCTATTTCTCTGTGACTACAGGGGAAAAAAAAGGATATGCCAACATGACCCTTCAAAGAGAGGTTAAAGCTACAATGTACACAACAAAATGGATACCTATCAAATACCATGGTAGTGGCCATGGTGTGAACACTTGAGCAAAATGAAAATCTTCTGAAAGCATTTGGCAATTTTCCTTTCACATGCATTTACAACCAAATTTATCATGAATTCAAACAAGAACCCTTCTGCTGCCTTCTATATAGAATGACAATGTCCATTTTCTTGGGACAAGCAGAAGAGTATCACAGAGCTGTAAACTGCATAAGAAAAAGCATCTTGTTTAAGTATTTTGAGCTTATTAAACTCCTCAGCATTATAGAAGCTCTTCTGTTTTTGACACCTGCTTGAAAAATGAAATGTTCTGGGGCATTTGCTTCCCTAGAGACTGGTGTGCTGGGAGGAGAGGCAGAGGAGAGGAGTTTCAGGCCATCCACTACTGCTTCCCTGCTTGCACTGCATGCACCCTATGCCTGGCCTGTGCATGTAGCCTCTCCTTAAAATACGAGTGTTATAAAAGCCTTAAAATTTGAGGGTTGCAAACCCCACAAATTCTTTATCTCCACTTCTATTTTCCACTCTTATATTTGGTGTACTCAATTGCAACTAATTCAAGGGAAGTCCATCTGAGCCAAGAGGACTCGGTCACCGTCCATCCACATCAAGTGACTGAAAAAGATCAGAGTGTGACCAAAGAGTCTTTGCCATGTTTTTTGATCTGTTCCATCTACTTGGGAACACTGTTGCCTTCAAAGGAGTTATATCCTAGACTAATTTGGTCTGATAACTTTACCTCTCCTTTCTTTTTCTAATGTTTAAAATTGGAGCAAAAAAATACTTTATCTTCTTGTACAACATCATAGTTTTCCTCAAGGCAAATAGCTTGGCAATTTGCTAGATTTGTTAATGCTGGAGGAAACAAGTTAGCACACATACCATGTGTTTGAATGCCTTTGGAAATTAGATTGAAACACTGATTTGATTTCCTAAAAGGTATCTTAAACAAGGCAAGGTTAGAGATTTGGAGAGTAATGAGAATTTGTGTGACTTCAAACAGCTCTACATAAAACAGACCTGATATTCTAGGGGGAAAAAGGTCACCTAATTATTCGTTTCCTGAAGGCCCTGTCTATACTGCATTTCCCCTGGGTAAGGAAACTGATTTAAAAATGGCTTCTGCTAATGTGCTTGCATCAGTTGCTATGTATGAGATATAGATTTTTAAAATCATTGCTAAGAAAAACACATTTTTATAAGAGAATCACAGAAACCTTCCCAACTTGGTTGTAGCAAAGAGATGCCATCCGCAGAGCACGGCACGAAGCGGTGACCCTACCTTCTTGGCCATGGCATGCTGCTTGCAGCCACGTGGCATGACAGTCAGTGGTGCATTGCATGGCTTTAATTACCGGCTACAACCTTTGTGTGAGAGGTAAAAGTCACAGGCTGTAGCCACAGCAGACAAGATGCACAGGTTGATGGCTCAGCTGAGGGTAACAGTGTAATGAAACATGAAATTATGCCACTGGCCTGAAGGCCAGAGAGCGAGGTAGTGAGGGGGAGGTGGGAAGCGTGGACATAAAAGTTTCACAGAACTCACCACAAAGACATTGTTGCCACCCAAAATCTTAGAAAGGTGTGTCTGAAGTTTCACACACTGCAATCCATTCCTTCTCTTTTGCACCGAACAGATTCTTGTAACTCCCTTCTGGGTTTCATGTTTCTGTAGTTTCAGAGAATGGTATTCAGCCTCCCTATCACATTCTTGTTCAAGAAATGATGTGCAGTGCTGAAAGAGCCCAAGAAGGATTTCCCTTACACTAGATATTCCACAAACACACATGGAGATGCAGAACCTCTCCTTGCTTTCTGCCTGAAGCAAACAAAGTCTAGACACATCCCCATCACAAAGCAATCGCAGTACAAAGCAGATCACCCAGCGCTCTGGGACTCCCTCTGCTTGCAGCTCCGGCTCCCAGCCCACCCCAGCGCAGCATGCTGCCGGCATCGGGTTCCCTTTGCGGCTGGGAAGGCAAGGCTGTTCCTCTTGCACTGCAGCCAGCTGTGCCAGTTAGTCTCTGGAGCTCTGGAAGCCAGATTTGGGATGCAACAGGCTTTGAATTTCTCATCTGAACTGAAAAATGCAGAGCAGGCACTTGTAGATCACAGAAGAACTAGAGTAAGTGGGTTGGCCCCTTCAATTGCATAGGACCAGCAGGAAGAGGTTACAGGTCATTAGCTAAGGTACCAGAAAACTATAAATGCAGGAAAATCAGGACGGGAAAGGCAGTCCTGGGAGAACAACACTTGCCACTCAGTTTTGCATTCATGAGCCTTTCATCGAACTTCTGCAAAATTTTGGCTTTCTGGCTGGCTTGCCCTGACTCAGTGAGCTCCCTTTCATCTATGGCTGCACTGCCATCTTCCTCAAGTAAATGACACTCCATGAACCACTCTCCAGCCACAACATGTGCAATTTAGTTTACCAATAAAGAACTGCTATGCAGTGGTTAACCTTTGGAGAGAAAAAAAAAGAAAAAAAGCCTCATACGATAATAAAGACAATTCATTCCCTGCCTACCAAACAGGCACAGAAGTTGACTCTCTTTTCTGTAAATAGAGATGAATGTTTTACGAAATATTCCATTTTCCAAATGATTCAGTTTGTATTAGAAGACAGTCAGAATCATAAAGTGCTGGAGGAGGATTAGGGCACAAAGAACAAGTGTCACAGTCATTCTCTAACTTACTTTGTTTTCAACAAGCAGCTCCTGCCAAAGGCTAGCTTTATGCTCTTGCAGTGTATGATCTGTAAACATTTAACCAGCTCTTTGAGAAACACTAAGACACTTTATCTTGCCTGCTTATGAATCCAAACCTCTCAGATCGAAAAAAAAAAAAAAAGAGAGTTAAAAAAAGAAAGAAAAAAGGGAGACACCATTCTCTTTTTGCTGCTGGACAATGCAAAAAACACCTGTTGGATGAAAGCAAATGAACTACCACACAGCATAGGTTCTTTGGGAAAAGCATGCACTGCAGCTTGAATAACCTCCTACAGGTTACAAACGCACAGTTTGTTAAACATCACTGGTACTTGATTATTAATCCCTATTTTAAGCTGTGCAAAACATCCAATTTCTAAGGACAGCGTTTAGTATTTATAAAGCCAGAGACCACCTCATTTAATGCTGACATGGAAACAGTGGTGGAATGCCATTGTATGGTGCGAATTGTTTACCATTTGTAGCAAATTCTGCTTTTGAAAATAAAAATTAAAAATATATATATATATACACCGAATCGCCAGGAAGACTGTAAACGCCGCACAACCATAAAGTAC
>NW_008658668.1:0-8936 GCF_000695815.1 Acanthisitta chloris
GGGGGGTTTTGATTTTCTTTTGTTTGTGCTATGTTTAGAAGTAGACAACAGAATTCAAACGTGACTGACCAGCCAGATCATAAGAGGTTATCATCAGCAACAGTAACTGCATTTTTACACATCCTAAACCTGGTGTAAATATAAGACTGTAAAATGCACTTGTGTAAGCTCTCTTCATTGTTTACCATGGGCTACAGGCATTGCAGATCCTCATCCTTTCTCCACACCCCAGTTTACTCAGCTGGAGTAACTCCTGTGCACATCTAAGCTCT
This sequence comes from Acanthisitta chloris, assembly GCF_000695815.1. Classification (NCBI taxonomy): domain Eukaryota; kingdom Metazoa; phylum Chordata; class Aves; order Passeriformes; family Acanthisittidae; genus Acanthisitta; species Acanthisitta chloris. The sequence continues at coordinate 273 of NW_008658668.1, forward strand.
AAGAGAACAACTGCAACCTGTATTAAACCATTGTAAGAGCTTTCAGCAGATCCAAAGTAATTCAACCATGCATCTGTGCTATGTGTGGAAACATATAACACAACATTTTTTTTAACACAACTTTTTTTTGTTTTGCTGATGCTAAGCACATTTCAGGTAACTACTAGAGAAAGATGGACCTAAATGTGTGTATTAACCTGTTTTAGTTCCATGACTGTAAATCTCTCTGAACATCTTTTGCTTAACAGTCATTTCTATCAGCTTACCTTAAATAGCTTCTTAATCAATTCCAGTTAAAATTTGCCTGAAATTAAGCCATGATCTATACAAGAATAACACTAGCTTAAATAAATCAATTTCAAAAAACAACCTCACCTAAAGCTAGACAGCTTGCTGATGCAGTAAACAAGAATATAAGTACTAAATCCAAGTAAGAGATTCTTAAATCAGAATAACATCTCCATATGTGTTTGCAATTATCTAATTAAGCTGTTCTCACTAATCAGGACATCAGCATATCTAATAGAAAATCTGACACGAGCCAACAGGATTTCCTGATAAACATAGATAAAAATCTATGCTGAAATACAGAATGCAAAATGACTGATTCCAGCATTTCTAAAATTTCTGTGGGAAAATCCCAACATACACTGGAGAGAGGCCAAAACCAGACAAATTCTACAGCAGTAGTTTGATTATTCCCAGATTGAGTTGAGTCCCATCTTGTTCTGTTTTTCCATTCTCATTGTCTTCCTATTATAGAGTCTCAGGACTTCTCTATCTTTCCACTTTGCTTTCATTACTTAGTTGAGGAACAAGTCTTCTTCCTCAGCCACCGTTACCGATCCTGTGGCAGCTCTCCCACATGTGGTCTGTTCCAGCCAGCCACCCTAGTATGAAAAATAAACCACACCCAAAACATCACAGTTGTGTTCTCATCATGTTCTTCTTTTCCTTTCACTTGTGCAATTATATTACCAAAACAATTTGCTGTGATTTCCAAAAGACTTATTATTCACATAGATACAGCAGAATATTTTCCCAACTTTCCAAAGAACAATTTTTAATTTTCCTTAGAGGTGGTGGCTGAGCAGGATTTCTCAATTGTTCTACAAACTAGACTTTCATCTTCACAGTTGCCCCTAAATTGCAAATCACCCATCCAGCATTCTTATTTTTGAAGCTGTTTTACTCAGTGTTTTATTCTCTTTAACAAGTTTGGTAAATGCATCTGTTTCTAGGACAACTACCAATTTGGATAATGATTGATATTTGTCAGTTGATCTATGATGATCCAAATGGCTCTTGTTAACTGATATTTGCCCAAATAGGAATATATATTTAATTATTAATATGTATAAATAAAAACAACTACCAATTCGGATAATGATTGATATCTGTCAGTTGATCTATGATGATCCAAATGGCTCTTGTTAACTGATATTTGCCCAAATAGGAATATATATTTAATTATTAATATGTATAAATAAATGTTATCTATATATACAGATAAGGAAAAATGTATAAATTAATGCAGTAACATTAGTTGTGAGAATTTCTTATTAGGGAGAACAATGCATATATTCCATTATTTATTGTTTTATAATCCTAAACAATAAATACAAGAAACTTAGTACAATTGCTTTCAGTGTTAGTATGTTGATATCCTTTCTCTATCTGCTGTTTAATTAAGCTAAACAAGCAATGCAAAGTCCATTTCTTATCCTTACCACTAATTCTCTGCCACCAAGACGAAGACCTAGCACAGAAGAAAGATAGCAATAGTATTATCTAGTTTATTTTGCTGTTGAACTTTGGTACTCATAATGGATGAGAGAAATAAAAGAGAAGAATAAAAAGAAGAACAATTAAAACATGATCAGTTGTAATAAACTGCTGAAGTTTTATTCAGATAGAAAGGCTTTGACATATGTGTGCCATCAAACAAAAACAAAGTCTTTGAAACAGCACTTGCAAAATACAGAACCTGCATAGAAAATATTTCCTGATATAGAGGAGTAAGCTGGTAGAACAAGCACATGCATTGACTAATGTGAAAATAAATGCAACCACATTCAGAGACATACTGGAATGTCATCAAGGCAGTATCTGAATTCTCCAAGGACCACTACTAGGCAACTCCAAGGATATTACCTATCGCCATATAATGTCCTGGGCTAATGCTATTGCAGATGTGGCAAATGCAGTTGACAAGACTAAAGAAATGGATTTAAAACTTCAGCCAGTCCATATGGTGCATTTTAAAGAAACCAGGGGTGCACAGAGAAGACAAGCTAACCAAAAGCAGACAGTACTAAACGAGGGCCATAAATAGCTGTGCAATGGGATAGGTGCACAGAGAAGGCAAGCTAACCAAAACCAGACAGTACTAAACTAGGGCCATAAATAGCTGTGCAATGGGATCCTTCTGCAGAAAAAAAAGTCAATAGAGGGTTGGCATGTAGAATGATGTGTTGCTTCAAGACTGTACTTTTGAACTTCACGGAATAGCAATAGTGAAGATACAACCAGAGCATCTTACATTCCTTTCCAAACTTTAAAAATTACTATTGTCTTCAGGAGAAGACTGTGATATTTCTGTTTTGGAGCTGAAGAGTACTGTTCACGGGCATGTCCAGTCTTTCATCCAATATGCTGGAAGAATTTGGCCCATCTACTGAGTACCTACCTGGTAGTGAAGTGCATGTGAACAGTATTTACACCAAAAAAGCCTACTGAGTCTGTCCAGAAAATCATCCAGAACATGTCAGTAAACAAAATGCTGTATTCATGGTGAAAGTCTAATATTTTGAAAGTGGCTTCATAATGCTGTATTTGTGGTAAAAGTCTAATATTTTGAAAGTGGCTTCAATAACTAACCAGAGGAAAAACACTGCCAAAATTTAGCATTATACATAGGAACATGGGAAGTATTCATAAAAAGTGAGGCAAGTGAAAGAGAAAAATGCCTGTAGTCCAGAAATTAAAGCTAACATCTTAAAAGATGAAAAGGAAACTACTAAAAACAAATAGTGTAATGATTTGGCAAAGCAGATTCTGAGATCACCATTTCAAACAGAGGTTTCAAGGTTGGATGTGACAAAGAACTACTGTAGAAAACCAGCATTACTATCATGTAATAACACAAACCTAAGTACAAAATTACTCCAGAAGCTCTTTTTAAGTCCTATTATCTCTGAAACTTACTTTCAACCTTTGCCATGACATGATTTTGTTATAAACAAAGAAGTGTAATGACCTTGCTCCCTGTCAGTCATTACACAAGAAAGTGTAAGCACCAAACACTGAAACATGGTTACGAGTCACATCTTGAGAACACGTGTCCTGGGATCATGGAGTCTCCTCTCACAAAGTATAATTTACATGACTCGAACAGCTTTGTTCTTACCAGCTAAAACTCAAGTATCTTGGCAGAGTGGTTGAGAAATGCTGTTGCAGCACTTCTCTACTCTAATCCTGGCATGAGCTGCTGATGTTAATCTTTTGCTTTCCTAAGAACTAAATTCATTATTATTTCAAATAGACATGGCAGATGCTGAACTGGTGCTATTCATGCATCCACAGAGAGACGAGGGGCCTTCCTTTTGCCCAAGTGATGCAACTGCATTGAAAGCTAATATCCTTCAATTATGCCTTTTAATCCTAACATTTTCATAAATAAGATACTTTGGACTCTTGCTAACAAAAATAAAAAAAGATTTAAATGTATTGCAACAAAGAAAAAGATTTTAAAGATGGATTTCACACTGAGAAAAGCATTATCTATAATCTACTATTCATATTTTCAATGGGGACAGTGAGATACTCAGGTCTTAACTGACAATAATAAATTAGATAAAAACAAGAGAAAAAAGTTACAAGAACAAAACAAATACATTCTGTGATAAGAATCATGTGAATTATAGCAGAAATATTTTGTTTATCTGACTGTGGAAAGTTTGGAGAAATTCTCTTCTTTTCTCTGATTATTTTGTGTGTGTGTGTGGTAATCCTAAAGAAAGTTGTCAAGGTAGCAGCACAAGCAACCCCAAACCGTTTATTTAGAACTATACCACAAAACACTCCAACCTTTTCAAGCTAAACACCTTCACTTCAATTAACCATTCTCAGTAAAGACAGAGAAAATTTATTTCCCTTTTAATGTAGTAATTCCTTATTACACTGCCATTGCACTCTAGTTAGAGGTTGCTATGATGACTCCACTAAAATGGGTCTACTTTTGAATCAGTAATGTATAAGCAGGTGGGATGTAATACTTGCAAACAGGAGGAGAAGGAAAACAGCATCAGAAAGCAAAGAAATAAGAAAAAACCACTCACAAAACAGAGAATAGCAACTGTCAGCAAAAGAAATAAATGCTATTAGAAAGCTAAAGATGCAATTCCCATTTTAAAAATGAAGTGCTAAATAAAGTCATTATTCACTGCCCCATAACATGTGTACAGCTTGTTTGCTCAGAAATTATGCAGTCTTTTGTGTGGCAGCAAAAAAATTAACACATGTTCCAAAAAATAGAGGTATTTTGCCTTTTAGACATGAGAAAAGGAACATCTTACTGCATGCAGTTGTACCAAACATTTAGAAACACAGAATCTAGAAGTTACACCTTCCTCCTCTACAAAGGGAAAGTTAGACAAACAGTCTATCATGGGAAGATTTTTTTTTCAATTTATGAAGAGTTAGCAGGGACCTGATGGCAATTCAGATAAGCAGTCGTTTTGGCACTTTAGTGTGTTATAATGATGTCTTCCTTTAATTAGGTGGTTTTCTCCTGCTAATAAGTACTATCCTCTTGATACTGCTGTTTCACTGTCTACACAACCTTTGGATTTACAAAGCCACTATTTGATGACTATCTGGACAAAATTATTCTTTAGATATAGCTCATTTCCCATGTCACCTTTCCAAAACTCAGAACTCTACTCTGAGTTTCACCCTCACATGCTGAGCATTATTTTAATCTAAGATCAAAGGCTTCACAGACACAGTGCTGCTGCTTTGACTTTCCAAAAGCTGTGGAAACTGAACCCTTGAGTGTAACATGCAAGAGACGTGTTGATGGGAGACACTAAGTTGCATGAAATGGTAATGAGATGCTGCCTGTTATTGTCCAGTCTACACAAAAACACAGTATGGGTGATCAGCGAGACAGAAATGCAGTTCAACTTACCATGTCTTATTTAACCATTACTTTATTTCAAATATCACTCATATAAAAACAACATAACCAAACAAAAAAGAAAACCACAAACCCAAACAAATAAATAAATAAACCCACAAAAAACCCCCCACAAACACAAAAACCAAAGAAAAACTTCAACTCTCAAAATTGGTCCTGAATACTCAGCACAGAAGCACTACAGGACTTGTCCCTTACAAATTGACTTAGCTGGATCCTGTGCAGGATTTAGGGCTCAAATATCCCTTTCTATGCAACAGCCCAAATCAGCAGCCAGCAAAAATAAAGTGCTGTACTCGGATGGTCAGAAACATTAAGAGTGAAGTCAGATAGCTGCAAAGAAGAAGACCAGTTAAAAAAACTGCCTTGCAGTGCTCAGCTCAGCATGGAGCATCATCTGCATGATTCCTCCTCAGCATGGAGGAACATCTCATGGTGAAACTCTGCTTATCTAAGAGGCAGAAATGCCAGGTTTAGGCTTTCTCTTCATTTGTATCAGATGTTAGGATAAATGTAAGGGTTAAAACTACACATGGAGGAGCTCTTTTTATGGGATTTCTTGTGGCAAATAAATTAACACTACTTGGAGTGCTGACTGGTGCTATAGGACAACCAGAGTAATTAAAACTGAAAAAAAAAACCCAGCAAACCAAAGGAAATTTCGCAAGGCTTTCCTTCATATAGCTCATTAACTCAAGCACTGGCAGGTGCCAGTATTAATTTTTCAGTTCCTTCTCCTTTATTTAGTTTCAGAAATAAGCCTGACTAAACAGTTGAAAAGAAGTAATGGTGCAGGCTGCAAAGTCTTTGTAATTAACACTAGAGAGAAACAGATGAGAAAGTGCTGACTACATATTACAACATCTGAGATCATACTACAGCAAAAAGCTGCCCAGCCTGTTGTGTACAGCACTAAGAGAAAACCAGCAAACTTTGTAACAGAAGTATTAGTGCTGAGTGAAAAGAACACTCTCTGATTTATTTTAGTATACATCAATTAAAAATCCTCATCTCCTGAGGCTTATGGTACAGAGGGATCTCAAGTGACAGCAAGTCTCTACATCCACCTACAACTAAAAAAATAAACAAAACCCCCAAATCAAAAGGAATCCAACCATATGCCTGTGGTTCAGCTTGGATATCAGCACATTTTTAGATTTCACTGCCAGCCATCTCCAATTCATCTGCACTGACTGGGCACTGAAACTATCATAGGGCAGATTGGAAACCTGCTCAAAATACCTCAAACCTCTTGCAAAACAACAGAAGAGATGCTTTCATGTATTATGCCAGTTGGGCACACGTGTCATATCAATCAGCCCAAACTTTTAGCCATGCACAAACAAAGTTTCTCCCTTTTTGCTGTCAGTAAGCGACACAGTTATGAAGTGCAGGAAATGATCCTTGCACATAATCTCATGCAACATTGCATTGCTAGGTCCTTGGTGGTTTAATAACAGCTCTTCAGCCTAAGCACCTAAATTGCCTAAAAGGTATATTTTACATGCAATCTTGAACTGATCTCATTATTCAAATATTCTGTAAAAAATTACATTGTTTCCTCCTCTTTCTTCCAGACCTGGGGTTTTGTTCAGGACTAAAAGTGCATTTATTAATTTTCCTTAAGCATCTCAGCATATGCAACCAAACTGTTCTACATGATTAGGTTCTGTGGGTTTAGAACATCACCATTTTTCTCCAAGCCAAGCATCCCTCGCATGCCTCACAAATGCTAAAGAAGACAGTTTGTTGTGTAACTTGGATGTTTGCAAACTCTCTCTCTTTCAGGAAAGGTGAGGATTAGTTTTCCCAGAACTATGTGCCCAGTGACAAGAGCTAATAATTGAACATTAGAGATAAACTGCTAAAGGGATCTACTCACAACATAGGACCTAGGGGGTTGTTTAGCTCACTGTGCCAAGCATTTTGCCTCCCAAACAAAAAACTACAAAACCAACTGCAACAAAAGTGAGCCCATCATTGTCACTGATTCAACTCTGAGTCTGAGTATGCCACCTGGTTTCAACCATTTTCCTAGCTTTGAAATAAGGCCTTCAGATGCCTCTAAGATGTTGTGTCCTGTTAGCAGAAGGCTTTAGGACTTCCTAATATTGAAGGAGTTTATCTGTGAAAAATCATTCTTGCACCTAAGGTGCTTGTTAAGCTATTAACTTTTACAAGAAATAGATTTATTTATTTCAACTCTACTAACGTTTACACATTGAATTACATTCTCTTTCATGGTCAAATGCCACAAACTGCATATTCCCATGGATGACTTGAAAAGGATAGATTTCTTTCACTTTTTATAGCTTTGAAAAGTTACAGAAATGCACAGCACCCCGGGTCACAAAAATCAGCCAGGATTCCAAAACTTTAGCTTCCAAAGCAAAAGCTTGTGCTGGCAGACTATATTCTATCTCACATTATATTCTTTAAAAAGCAAAAATGCCACAAACTTCTTGTAGCCAGAAGCTGAACGAGAGAAGATATTATCTTTTCATAAAAAAATAACTGTATTGAAACTCACTCAATCATACATGTATACCAAAAAAAATGCTGAAATATATTTTACAAAATTTACAGATAAATGTTTTGTTTAAAAATATAGACAGTGTAAAAAAGCAAATCTACCACCCATCCCCACCAAGAAACACAACTTGAAAAATGAGTTAGTTCGAGTCCAAAATTCAGCTTTGTTTGGGTATAAGGCAGAGCTCTTCTGTATATAAATATGTTTTGTGTACAAATGCATTATTTCCTTGACATATTTGGCAGCCAAAACAGAGCATTTCTGAGAAGGTAACTCTCCGTGCAGCAGGAAACTCCTAATTTCTGTCCTACAAAGCTTTAAGTAAAGCTTAACAAACTAGCCTTTCCTTGCAAGACCAAACTAAAGGTATAGGTATAGGAAAAGTGAGGTTAAACAATTTCCTTAGTCAGAGTTATTCAGAAAACTACATTAATGAGGGGCGTTCAGGGTCAAGAAATTCCTTCGACACCACAGTGTCTTAATGAGATGCAGTTTATCTGTACAGGCAACCTAACACAGCAAATTGTGTGCAGCTCATATTACACTCACAAAGTCATCACTCACCTTCTGTATGCATTAAACCCCATTTTTTAAAATTTAAAGTGTTCAACTTTGTATTAAAATGTTAAAGATTTCTATTCAGAGCAGACATTTGCCATAATTAAGATTCTACCACGAGAAATATATTCCTGGCATAACAAATCTCTAGGAAAAACATTAATTCTAATCAGCAGCAGATACTTCTCTATGTGTAGAGTGACATCTATGTTACCATGTACGTGTATGCCAGTCCCATGTGAAGAAAAGGCAGTCTATGTATGGCAGAGATGTTTAAAGTACGTGCCTGATTTCTCAATGACTTCCTACCCTATGCCCATACCCTTACAAATGAGGAGAAATGTATTGTATACTTGGCCTTGTAAAGGTAATG
>NW_008658668.1:8981-12830 GCF_000695815.1 Acanthisitta chloris
CCAACAAGACTCAGAGCTCAGCACCAGCACAATGTTTTATTTTTTAAATGTATTTATACACAGGTACAAACTGATCAAAATCCTCAAAATTCTTTCTAAGAGTTATCTTTGTAAGATGGTAGCTAGGTACCATCACCATATTTTTGTAAATATTTTAAAATAAAAGAGAAGATTAAAAGCTTTACCCTAGTTTATACCAATATCCAATTATAGAAACTAACACAGACCTCTTGATACCATGTATTTTACATGTGACATAATGACAAGTTTTCTCATGTTTAAACTGAGGCCTTAATTTTCCATCAAATATTACGTCAGAAAGTCACTGTGGCTTTCGAAAGAGTTAGCTGGAACAAGGTCATGTAACACATACATTCAAAGGCTTCTGAAACATCACAGTTTCATTTCAAAGGTTTTGTCTTGGGTTTTGCTGCTGCTCATATACCTACCTGGATATCACCCCTGTGTGTGGTTGTGGAGTGCTCTGAGTGTCCACAGAGACACCAGATCAACATCTCTTTTCCTCTCAGGAGGCTGCAGAGAGATCACTTTAAAAATAACCTACTGCATTGTAAGCCACTTTTTTAGAAAATAATTTCCTTAACAAGCACAGTCTTCTCTGGTAAAGGTACATGATGACAACCTCATGGAAAATTCATGAATGTTCCAACTAATTATCAGCTATTAAAATACAATTTTCGTCCAATTAGGCCACTCAAAGGAATCACACAAAATGAAAACCTAAAGACATCCATTATATATTGATGTAGTCCAGTGAGCAAATAAAATGCACTGCACTCCTGTACCTGTTACAGCATTGAGGCTGCCAATTTAACAAATCACACAGTGTAGTAAGGTTTTGGCCTCTGATACTGAGATGAAAGAAAAAGACTTTGATGCTGAAAGGAAGAAAACAATATGTTTTAAGAAAAAGACCACCCAGAAAGTTTGATTTAAAATTTTTTTTCTTTCCTCCCCTCAGGTCTCTATTACCACTGCAGTGCCACAGGTCTAAAACTATGCCATACACACAGACTGACATGTACATACACTAGTTCTAAAACATGTGCACACAGACTAACATGTACATACACTAGTTCTAAAACATCACCATAAATTTGTCAGATTTATAAACAATAGCATTTTTCCTCTATTAAGGACAGACACATTTTTCATAGTCAGTCATGTAGTGAGAGGCATCTCATTCGACATTAGCATTTTTCCTCTATTAAGGACTGACACATTTTTCATAGCCAGTCATGTAGTGAGAGGCATCTCATTCATAATATGCTTTTCATTCTAAAGATCTGCCTAAATGGATGCCAAATACAATTTCTGGGTAGGTTTAGTATTTAACTGCTAACATGCCTTCTCTGACACAAATGAAGTACTATGGTGCAATACCATGTTGGCATTTGCAGCCCTTTCCATAGACTTTCTGAAATACCTGTAGAGAATATGAAGTGTAACATACTGAAGCACTTGTATGCAGGCAAACACAGTGATCTTTGTATGATGAGCACCGTTACATTAATGAATGTTTGCACAAGCAACATTTATACTACAAGGAACTGAGAGACAAACAAAAACTTGCACTTAATACAATTGTGGTGGCAAAGACCTACACCTGTAATGGAACAATGCACTAGTATCACAAATCTGAAATAATGTCCTACAGTTTGCTGCTAAATGCTGCTTTTGTGAGCCTCTTTGCATTCATGCAAGCATATCAAACACAGGCACTCTGTAGTAGTTACAGTCCTATTTAGAGTTAGAGGTGGCTTAGAAATTTGTTTCACCATTGTAAATTATACAGGGTAAATCTGGGATTTTTGACCAGTTCTTGAGTATTATCTCCTTCATAGGAATGCGAATCTGCAAAAACACATAAATACTGGGTCCTTTGACCCTTGCAGCACAGAGATTTTCTGTTATTTCTTCAGTCAGGGAGCAAAGGAAAGGATCCTGGCATGCCCTGCTCTGGTTTCTGAGCAAGGTTTGGGGCCTGACAAAGTCTTGAGAAGGATGTGGTTCTTTTGATGTTGCAGAGCTACAGTTTGGACATGTACTCTGCATGGTTCCAGTTGGGTCTCTCTTCAGCACACTGTTCCAGCTCTCTACCCAGAGAGGCATAAATCCTGTTCCACATAGTTATCATTTTATTAAAACTAAATCCATGCCAGATTATTTAATCTGAGAGGTCACTTCCTAACCTGTAATCTAACGTCATCTATTTATATTGATCAGGTCTACAAAAAACAAACTGCTTGGCTACTCCTGTCAGAGATAAAGCATGGAGCTGTAAATTCAAGATACTGATACCCTGTAAGGCATTCAAAACCCATCACTGTTTGAAGCCCAGCTACCACAGGCAGAGCCTTTTAACCTCTACTGACCAGTACCAGAGTCATGCCAAACTTGCTGTAAAGAATACAGATTATGATACATCATAAATCATACAAGCATGGTTTGAAAGTCTGTAATTTAAAAGTCTGCAAGTTAAAAGAAGGATTTCTCAACAGTACAATAAGCACTTTCCTGTAATTCGTCTCCACTGCAAGTTAAAAGAATGATTTCTCAACAGTACAATAAGCACTTTAACATTATGGCTTCTGAAAATGCACATAAAACCTGCAGAAACATGGCTCTTTCTTGAAACACAGCCATTTTAAGGAGTTATGTTAGGTAGCTAGTGCCAGGACAACTGGCACGTTTGCATTTCATACAAACCACTTGTGCTAAGAATATGCTCACACATCTACAGAAAAAGCAAAAATAGAGAAAAGAAACAACTCCTCACTATACTTTGCATTAAATGGCATTCAGTCACACCACAATTAACGTTGAAGCCATTGATATCCGTCAGATATGAGAGCTTGGTGTCACAGTCAGGGAACTGGGGAAGAGATAGGGGGATTCAGTTTTCAACAGGATTCAAGAGACCCAGAAGCTCAACCACACAAGCCTCAGGGATTTATCCGTGAGACTATTCTTCTCATCTTTTAAAGGAAATAGAAAAAAAGAAAAAAAAAAAGAATAACATGAAAGAGACAATAAAGACATTATTAAACTGATCACCTGGATAGCCATAATAAAAATAAATAATTTCCCCCCCAAAACATCACCTATGTCAAATTTCACATTATTATCTTGTACAAGCCACTTCAGAGAAACAAAACGCAAAAGATTTTACTCTTTGACGAGTTGAAAATACTAATCCTAACTATACTGAATTACAAAGGATGTCCTTACAACAAGCAAGATGCCAGAACCAAATATTTAAATATATCACAAAAATGCTCAGAGAGATGTTAAGACATCTTTCTCCTATTCCAAAAGAAGCCTTAAAAATTGACAATTAGACAACAGTAAAAACTACTTCCTGCTTTTTGAGATCCTGCAGGATAACCTGGGAATCAAATTGGGACTATTCTGGAATGCACACTGAAAATCAGCTAGATCAAGACTTTCCAACTAATTAAAAATTATTGTTGTCCAACTCAACTACTATTTACAGTTGCAGAGGTCTAGCCATTATAAAACTAAAACCAGGACTTGACCTAAAAAATCAACACCAACACCAAAACTCCAAATGCACAGACTTAAATGGCAACCTACTCACTCTTCTGGAGTATTTGATTTATGTTATGACCTACCGAAAACAGGAAAGAGATGTTTCCCAAGAACTAGAGATGAAAATTTTCCAACTAGTTTTAGATGTTTTTGTTTACAGACACAGTTATAAGCTTAAAAATATTTTAACATCCTTTATGTCAATTACTTTTTCCATTTTTGTTTCAAACCATTACAGACTTCTGAACATCACTATAGAAGGCATTGGAATGAATA
>NW_008658669.1:0-325 GCF_000695815.1 Acanthisitta chloris
ATTACAGCGAGCTGCCGACCGGGGACCCCTCGGGGATCGAGAAGGACGAGCTGCGCGTCGGGGTGGCTTACTTCTTTTCGGATGAGGAGGAGGACCTGGACGAGCGAGGCCAGCCAGACAAGTACGGCGTGAAGGGCTCCGGCAGCCCTGGCCAGGAGACGCCCACCCACCACCTCCACCACCAGCTGGTGCTGAACGAGACCCAGTTCTCAGCTTTCCGCGGCCAGGAATGCATCTTCTCCAAGGTCAGCAGCGGCCCCCAGGCTGGGGACCTCAGCGTCTACTCCGTGTCAGCCCTGCCTGCCCCGGGCAAGCCGGGGGACCT
>NW_008658669.1:414-806 GCF_000695815.1 Acanthisitta chloris
GGACAGCTTGTACGAGGCGGCCGCGGGCAACGTGGGCCGGGTGGTGAATAGCTGGTACCGCTTCCGCCCGCTGGTGGCGGAGCTGGTGGTGCAGAACGCCTGCGGGCACCTGGGCTTAAAAAGCGACGAGATCTGCTGGACTAACTCCGAGAGCTTCGCCGCCTGGTGCCGCTTCGGGAAACGGGAGTTCAAAGCCGGAGGGGGTTCAAGGCGGGGGGGGAGCTGCGGGCGGCTGCCGGCACCCAGCAGCAGTACTATCTCAAGATCCACTTGGCAGAGAACAAGGTGCACACGGTGAGGTTCCACAGCCTGGAGGATCTAATACGCGAGAAGCGCAGGATCGATGCCAGTGGCAAACTGAGGGGGATCAAAGACCTGGCTATAGTGGATGG